>NC_028456.1:29087546-29091663 GCF_000263155.2 Setaria italica | reverse complement strand
TTTCGCCAGAAGAAGGAGACGGAGGCTGTTATCGTGCAGACTCTGGGCGTTATCTCCACCTACGCGGTCCTCGTGCAGCTCGCCATGGCGGAGTCCATGCCGGTGCCGCAGTTCGTGGCCACTTCAGTCGTTGTGGCCGCAGGGCTCGTCCTGAACTTCCTCAATTACTTTGGGTGGATCCCTGGAACCCTCTGGTTGCTGTGGGAGGATTTCATCACAGTTGGTGGCCTTGCTGTGCTCCCTCAGGTGACAATGAGTTTCTTGCTGTGCCATCTTACTTCTTACAGACTCTGCTAGTTCTGCTGTGCCGCACAGTACAGTGTCGAACCGTTGATGTCAATTGTGCTTCTGGCCTTCTCTGATTGGTGAATTCAAATCGCAGGTCATGTGGTCAACATTTGTTCCCTTCATCCCCAATAGTGTCCTGCCTGGCATAATATCTGGTTCTTTGGCTGTTGCAGCTGTTGCGATGGTATGTCCAATTCTATTCTCTTGCATTGAGTTAGTGTCTTTCACAAAATTATTTTTTTATTAATTTTCATACCACCTGGATGCCTTAACTAAAACTGGGAAACTAGAAAAAAGAATGTAGATCTAATTTCTACTACATGAGCAAGAGGCGACCGGAGCAAACCCAATTAGTTGACCATGCTTGATTTCAGGTTCTAAAGTGACCTGTGTATTTAAGAGACACTTTGTTCCAACTTCCAAGCAGCTGTGCAAAAAATAATGAAGTTCACTTCCATAATAGGATGCTATTCTTATTTGAAGTGTTTTGGTAGTTCAATGTCCATGTTCAGTTGGATTCATTTATTTTTTGAGGGACAGTGGCAGATGTCTACCTTTTCATCATAGAGAAGAGAATTTATGTGCAAGTAAGAAACTCTGGCCATTAGTCAGAGCTCTGAAACAAGAACTGAAAAAGGAATAGAAAACAACTGAAGAGTGAAAGGAAAACAACATAATAAGACATGGACAGTAGTCCACTTACCGGTTATTCAGCTGGATTTAGTTTTATGTAGCATGTTTCTTTATTTTCTACTTCAGGCTGTTTGTTTGATTTTCCCATTTCCCCACATCACAAGCAGCTCTAGTTGCTTCATAGGGAAACTTGGACATTAAGACATGCACTGCTAAAAAATATTGTGGATATAGAACAAAAGATGTGTCTACTCTACTTTATCTTTTCCTTATATTCTCATACATTTCTATTTTGTGGCGTTCTAACTAACTGAACAATCTAGGACTACAAGTAGGTTGTATTCATATCGCATGATTCCCTCTTTTGATGTCATCACTCCTGGTTTATGTTAGCTCTTGATTATTTTTTCCCTTTTGGTTTCAGGCAAGGATGGGCAAGCTTTCTGATGCAGGGGTTAAGTTTGTTGGGTCATTGTCTGGTTGGACAGCCACACTTCTATTCATGTGGATGCCAGTGGCACAGATGGTATCCAAATTTTCACACTTGTATCGCTGGGAAACATATGATGATCACATAATGCTGATACACTAACATGCAACTTGTTTGGTGGGTTCTGCAGTGGACAAATTACCTCAACCCAAGTAACATCAAAGGGTTGTCAGCTTTCAGCATGTTGCTTGCAATGCTTGGAAATGGACTTATGATTCCTCGTGCTGTATTCATCCGTGATCTGATGTGGTATTGTATTTTTATTCCATCTCATCTGGTTCTTTTTTGTCATTGAAGACCAACTCTTTGAGAAATTAGAAAGGAAACCGTTTTCTCATATGAAAGATTAACGCATACAATGTTCTTTCCTTATTTGCAAACAGAAACATCAATATCTTCCTAACTTTTAGGAGTTGTTATACAGTGAAAAGACTTGCATCCTATAGTTAATCAAATGTTGAATGGTAGACCTGCTTTACAGTGAAGTACTGAACCTAGGGTCTCAGTGGACCAAGCACTAGTAAATAGTTTTAAATTTATCTTTTGTTGCTACTTAGGCAGCCATAGAGTTATGAAGTTAGCTATACGAGTATGTAACTCATATATGAAATGCCTGTTGGAGTTGAGATGAGGTCATAGGGCAAGATCACTGCCCTTAGTATTTCCATGCATAACTTTTACAGAAAGCATCCTTCTAAATCATCTTCCTTATATTAATCATGAAATGGCATGACATTCAAAATAAAATGCCCATTTATTTCATGAAACCAAGGCCGGTCCAATATCTTATTTTTCATAGAACTTTCAATTTTTTTATCGCATGATAATAAGTGTATCTATTCATATTTTCTGACACAGTCAAACCAATGCATTTTTGTGTACTGTATTACAATTCCTGTATCAGCCCTTAATGATAATTATTTTCATCAATCTAGGTTCACTGGTTCTGCTTGGGCATCTGTCCTACAAGGTTGGGGTAACTTGGCCTGCATGTACTGGTATGTGTATCTCACAGCTGTGGTAGCACTTGCTTCCATAGTTTTATCCTGTGTAGCTCATACGTGACGGTTAACCCTTTGAATTGTCTGATTCCAGCTTTGGTAGCATCAGCAGAGAATTTTTCTTTGCAACAACATCTGGGCTCCTTCTATGGCTAGGTGTTGTCTCTTTCCGATATCTACTTTGTTTCTTTCCCAATATAAATGTCTTTATAAGAGGCATTTCAAACTTTTGGTATTTTCATGAGGAGCACAGACATTTCAGAGTTTCTGTGAAGAGAGCAGCATTTCAGATCAGTACAGAACTGAATTGTTTCTTGGCTGTCAGTCTGCCGGATTGTCTTTCTGACCATACATGTCGCTTTTTTGTTGCTTTGCCAGGATTCACTTTCTGGAGAGATACCATTGCTTATGGCAACAGCTCGCCCTTGACTTCTTTGAAGGAATTGTTTTTCGGGAAGTGATAAGCCGTCGGCAACTTCATTTACCTTGCACTTGAAGCAGCTAACTGTTCCCGGGTAGGAAGCTCTCCTGCAATAATTCATCGGGTCACTGTCAAGAACGGTGGTTCAGTTACCCCTTTGGTCTAAAGAACGGTGGTTCAGTCTTGGCATTTTGAGGTGAAACCGTGAGAAACACTGGTCAGTTGAAGGCTACAAACATTGCCATGGCCACGGTGAAACGCTGAAATGGAGCCCCAACTTCCCCAACCTGCAGAAAGCGCCATGTGCCTCTACAGAATCCACCGCGTGATCAGCTTGTACATCCGGCAGGGTTGGTACAGTCGCAAGTTAGTCCTAGTAGATGTAAGAAAAAAGATTATAATGTCCATCCCATCTTGTCCTGAATAAGACTTCAGTTCCTTCTTTTCCAATGAATAAAGATTTCATTCAGCCCTTGCTGGCGTGCAAATTTGCAACAGCTGCTGTTGTTCTGGGTCATCATGCTTTGTGCATTGTTGTTTCTTCAGAGTTGCATTAGCACTCAGTTACAGTTTTGATATGTGAACTAGGATCGTGCCTATACGTTGCTACGAGTAACTACATATTTATATTGCAAGACATGAAGCATTCAATGAAAAGGGTAACTACATATTTATATTGCAAGACATGAAGCATTCAATAAGACAATAGTAATGTACATATTTATATTGCAAGACATGAAGCATTCAATGAAGCATTCAATAAGACGATAGTAATGTGAAAACAAATATTTACTCCAGTTTGAAAATTAGTGATTACGTTTGTAACGTCTTGCGAGTGCCTTGATAGTACGGTGATTGAAAATCTGAAATTTTCTAGGTTGTACGTTCCAACTTGATATAGAACATACTGCAAGCAGCACTACTAAAACAGGACAGAAGCTACATGAAATGCATAAATAATTGTCGTGTATCAGCTTTACTACTCTCAGCGAGTGGCAAAAACTAGAGCAGCAGGAGTCCAAAGTCTAGATTCATATGTAAGGGCCTGTTTGGATACCTTGTGTTAAAATTTAACAAGTGTTAAAGTTTTAACACTCTCAAATAGAGTGCTAAAGTTTAACACATTGGGGTATTTGGATGATGTGTTAAACTTTAACACCTTTGGTGCGAAATGACTCCATTGCCCTCTCATTTATGGCCGGGGAGAGAGAGGGAGGAGAGAGAAGGGGTAACCTGGGAAAAAGTGGAGAGGGGACCACTTTTAACACCTTTAGCAAGTTTTAC
>NC_028456.1:29086082-29087446 GCF_000263155.2 Setaria italica | reverse complement strand
CTACCCCTTCTCTCTCCTCCCTCTCTCTCCGTCGGCCATAAATGAGGGGGCAATGGAGTCATTTCCCACCAAAGGTGTTAAAGTTTAACACATCATCCAAACACCCAAATGTGTTAAACTTTAGCACTCTATTTGAGAGTGTTAAAACTTTAACACTTGTTAAATTTTAACACAAGGTATCCAAACAGGCCCTTTAACACCCTACTTTTAACATAAGTGTTTGGATAGAAAAATGTTAAAAAGTGTTAAAAGTGGGGTGTTAAACTTTAACACCCCCTAAACAGGGCCTAAAAGATACAACCCCGAGTCTATGGACCATGAGCCACAGCTTATGGCCCTGTTTGTATACGCTTTTCTGGAACTCGCTTATCTGGCAAGCAAGCTTATCTGATAAGCCTGCTGCCTGGAGAATCTGCTGTCTGAATAAGCAGGGTGTTTGGCAATCCTGATTATTTGTGTCGATTGTCTGTCCTGACTGGTAAATTGACTTGAATACCCCTGAGGGCTCATTTTTGTCCATGCTGCTCAGCCATACTGAAATTCACCTTGGTGAGTTGAAGAACAAGATCATAGTCGTACAGAATTATCTAGTAACAAAGACAAATCGAGCCAATAAACAGACCATACACTTTGGTCTATCAAACTCCATCATCATACTTGAATCGAAGACACAAGCTCATAAATACGATGAAGTACTAATCTAACCGGAGGAAGGGAGGAGGGCAGGGGCGGCCGGCGGCGGGGGTTAAGCCCCGGGGCGGCGCTGGAGGAAGGGAGGAGGGCAGGGGCGGCGGATGCACCCGGCGCCGGTCGGAGGGCGGCAGGCGGCGGACGCACCCGGCGCCGGTCGGAGGGCGGCGGGCGGCGGACGCACCGGACGGCAGGAGTCGGTGGGGGTATCAGGAGTAAAAATCGCGATGCTTACCCGAGAAGCGCCCCCGAGCTCGCTTACTGGATAAGCGGTGCCCCAGTTGTTTTTTGGATTGTGGACTAAGCGACTTAGGAGGTAAGCAAAAAATAAGCTAGGCGTTTGGGTGGACTTATCGCTTATTTCCACAGATAAGCGGGAAATAAGCGGATACAAATAGGGCATATGACCCATCAGCGGCAGCGGGGAAGGGGAGAGGCGAGAGGCACGAATGGATCGTAGGGTGGTTATGGCTGTGATGGCTG
This sequence comes from Setaria italica, assembly GCF_000263155.2. Classification (NCBI taxonomy): domain Eukaryota; kingdom Viridiplantae; phylum Streptophyta; class Magnoliopsida; order Poales; family Poaceae; genus Setaria; species Setaria italica. The sequence goes on along the minus strand of NC_028456.1, from coordinate 29,086,273 downwards.
CCATTGCATCGGAGCCGAACGGTTGCAAGCTTAACTACCTATCTATCTAGCAACAGTGACTGTTTTTTGGCTATCTTTGTATGTGCGTTTTGCTATAGAGTTGATGGTTGACCGCTGCAACTGCAACACAATTAAAATAATCTGTACCGAACATGTTAATATTTCTATATTGGGAGGGGGGGGGGGGGGGG
>NC_028456.1:29077838-29085982 GCF_000263155.2 Setaria italica | reverse complement strand
CGTGTTTCGATCTCGGTTTTGGTTTTTTTTTAGCTGTAGAGGTTTTAGAAAAGGATATACAGTATCTTATATATGCCCTTGGTCAAAGAAGTGGGTGGGCGGCATCGGGCCCGGTCCAGTCCAGCTTGAAGCCCACTGGTAAACCCTTTCCTTTTCTATAGTTCTAGAAAAAAAATAGAGTAAAGAAATGGAAATGAGATGCAGAGAGACAGCTAGTGTGAACATGGCAGGGCCCCTGCTCTGCTCTCTGAGACCGAGCCGTGTGAATGAGCAGAAAAGTAATGGCAGGCAGAGGCAGGCAGCGGCGAGAAGCAAGAAGAAAAGCGAGGCGAGCAAGCAAATCGAGGCAAGAAAGCGAGGGAAGGGCAGAGTCTGCAGCCAGCAGCCCCACGCCGCCGCTGCGCCGCGCCACGCCGCGGGTTACGGCCTGTCGTTAGGGATTGCTGCCGTCGGGCGCGTCGCGCCTCCGTGGCGGTGGCGGGAGGGGCCGCGAGATGATGGAGGCCGGCGGAGGAGGAGCGGGAGCAGGAGGGAGGGACGAGAGGGTGCCGCAGTGGGGCGCGCAGGAGACGCGGGAGCTCATCGCGGCGCGCGGGGAGGTGGAGCGGGAGGCCGACGCCGCGCGCCGCAGCGCCAAGACGATGTGGGAGGCCGTCGCCGCGCGGCTCCGGGAGCGCGGGTACCGCCGGACCGCCGACCAGTGCAAGTGCAAATGGAAGAACCTCGTCAACCGCTACAAGGTAACCCAATCGACAATCCTTCACCAGGCATTCAGGCTTCTTCAGCGAACTTTCAAGACTAGTCTCCGTGCCGCTAGATTGACCATTCTGTGCTGGACCACTGCCAACGATTCTCTATGTACCGTTCTTTTGTTGATTGATGTGCATTGATGACTAGTGCGTTACCATCAGGCTCACCGTCCGTAAATTGGCCCTCTACCTCGATAGCTTCATCTGGGGTTGTTTGAAGTGTTTTCATACGTTCCCCTTTGCTGCATTATTTGTACTAGTGTTTGCATCAATTAAGTACCCTGAGAAATCTTTTGTGTCGAAAGAATTGAAGTTCATAGTAATGTTATTCATGTACTCGTTCTCTTTCAGTGTCCAATATCCTTCCTTCATTATGAAAAAAGTAGAGATAATTATTTCGTGACATTCTGCTGTCTTCTTTTGTTAGTGCGTAGCAATTGTTCATCTATTCATGATTCTAAGTTGGATAATCTTTGCCCCCAGGGTATATTTTATAAGTCATGGATTATTGCACCTATGACAAGTGATTCATATTGTACTGTACTTCGCTACACATGATATGGAAAGTAATGCCTTCAAGTGTGCACTTTAAAGTAGTTGGAGGTCTAGTAATACAAAGAACTACATGTAGGCATAATGTAAAAGAAATCCTCTGATATTAATATGCAGTACAGTTTTTTTTTAAAAAAGAAAATCTCAGTCTAACTGTTCTTTCTGTCTGCAAGTCTTTTTCACAGAAGTTACATAGAAGTGAGGCTTGCTTTTGTAACTATATTTTTGTTTCATTTTAGCAAGAAAAAATGTGTATTACATTTCATTTCCTTCCAAAGCAAAAACATGGCAGAATAATTCTTGTTAATCTAAGATAACTAAATAGGTGTCTGGAACAATGGGATTGTTACTTGTGATAGAAAGGGGAATAAACTGCCATCATCTTTGTTGACAATGATGCATGGAAACTTGGAAAGTCATGGTGAAATGTCAAGGATTTTAGGGAAATTGAGTGGCAAATCATCCAGAATTGGAGATCCAATCAAAGTTTCAATCTTTCACTTCTCTTTTTTGAGGGCATGGAATCATTGTGAGCACTAAGCAGATTTATTAAAAAAAAATGTATGCTAACATTTTCTTTACCTTCACATTGGGTGGTTTGTCTCAGAAGTTGCTCTTTGACTAGCTCAGGATGTGACATTTGCTCTGCTTGACCAGCAAAATTAGTTAAGAGTGAATTATAGTGCCGAAGGAAGGGTGTAAAATTAGGATACAAGCAGCTCGGTATGTGAGAACATGGGTGTGTTAATGAAGTATTTTAAGGGGTAAAAGCACAAAACGTGTACTGCTGGTGATGCTCCTGCTAGCCACAAATTGGTGGCCCACAATAGTAATATGTGTTACTGATCTCTTGGCTGCAATAGTTATGAAGGATTTTGTGTTTTGTGATTGTGCCGTAGGAAGTAAACCAATTCTATTTTTTTCCACCAGGGGTGAAAAATTGTAAGTTCCATGTTAGGTTGAGATTGACTCTGTTGTTGGGTTTGTTGGGCGGTGGGCCCAGTTTCAAACTTTCCGTTAGACGTTTTTCTCTATGCTTAAGATACACTTCCAAGTTGTAAGGCAGTGATCATTGTTTATTGTTTGGACTGTCTATCTTTGTTGTGTGGTCGGTCCACCTTACTTGTGCACCTTTGCTATGAGTTTGCTTTGATACTTAAACAAGGTTAGTTAGTACCTTTGTTGTTTAGTTTATTCAGCACAAGCTCATAACTTTCACATCATTTCATCAGGGGAAAGAAACTTCTGATCCAGAAAATGGCAGACAGTGTCCCTTCTTTGAAGAGCTGCATGCCGTCTTCACAGAACGTGCTAGAAATATGCAACGCCAGCTCCTTGAGTCTGAATCTGGAGCTTCTGTTAAAAGGAAACTGAAGCGACCTAGTGGTGATCGGTCATCTGGGGAGTCTGGTGACGATGACGATGGTGGTGAAGAAAGCGAAGATGAGAAACCCATTCACAGCAGAAAGAGGAAAGCTGATGACAAGAAACAACAATCCCAACGAATGCTAGAGAAGTCTAGAACAGGCGTGTCAAACATCCATGAACTGCTGCAGGATTTCCTGGCACAGCAACAGCGCATCGACATCCAGTGGCAGGAGATGATGGAGAAGCGTGCCAATGAGCGGGTTGTTTTCGAACAAGAATGGCGGCAGTCGATGCAGAAGCTGGAGCACGAGAGATTGATGCTGGAACACTCGTGGATACAACGGGAGGAACAAAGACGGATGAGAGAGGAAGCACGAGCTGATAAAAGGGACGCCCTCCTGACCACTCTGTTGAACAAACTCCTGCAAGAAGACTTGTAGAATGGAGACTTAATATTCACTTGAGTCTGTTTGCTCACCATGTCTCATCGATTCTTTGTAGCTCTTGCTCATGCTGACATTGTTCAAAAGAAAATTTGTTCTTTGTAGCATTTTTATTAGGTTCCTAGGGCTCTTTACCAGTTGTTTAGCGCAGTGATGTTAATAGTATGTTTAATTGTAAACTACAGATAAATGATGCCCCTAAAGTATGAGACTTCGCTAGCTATTGGATTGAAATACAATGGTGAATATCCATTCATTTCTCGTTGTTCCCATGAAAGAAAACCTAGGTGAAATGATTTAACTATATCAACGCAATTTTCTACAATATTTTATTTCTCTAGATAGAACATTTCATTTATATGTGAGAACAAGTCTTCTTAGACTAAAGCATTATAAGGGGTAAATAGAGCTTTTCAATAAATACTATGCTAATTCGCTAGCTTGGGCGAACAATGTACAGAAAAGTAGTCCATAGGCAAATATTATATTCAATTCAGCCACCTATTACATTGTGCGAGTAATCCATATGAAGGAGATAATAAAAGTCACCCGTAGCACTATGGGCTACCCATAGGATAATTAAAAATTATATTTGTATGCTACAGCCAATCAGAAGTGGGAGTAGATGATTCTTTTCTACTTTGATGGGACTATTCTCGCTACTACATAAACGATTTGGAGAGGCGTTCCCTATTTTTTTTCCGGGAGCGGACGAAAATGTCACCCGCCCCTGTTAATACTGGGAACGGACTGTAGCAAACGCCCGTACCTGGAAATGCATTACCAGGGGGGCAGACGAGGGGGGCTCCATTTCCAGGGGCGGCTCATCCCATGCCCTGTGCCCTAAAAATGCACATTTTTAGGTGCGGAGCATGGGATGAGCAGCCCCTGAAAATAGTACCGATTTCCAGGGGCGGACAACCTGCTGTGCCGATCCTTAAATTTTTTGAAAGTAGCAGGCAGGCTCAAAAAATTTCACGTGGGTCCCACACCGCACCCACCCTTCTCGTTATCCTTTCTCATCTCTCTCCCGTCCAACCGGTCCTTATCCTCTTCATCTTATCTCTCTCTCTCAACTCCTTTCCCCTCTTTCTCTGGAGAAGGCCGGCCACCCAGCGGTAGCCTGGGGGCGTGGGGTGCTGGCGGCGGCCAAGGGTCGCAGGGTTGTGGCGCCCTCCCCCCCACCAAGCGGCGCCGGTGGCCTTCCCCACGCGCGGCGGCGAGGAGCCTCCCGACCACGGACATGGCGGCTCGGTGGCGGCGGCGTCCAGGGTGGCCCCCCTCCCCCCTAAGTGGCGCCTGCGGCCTTCCCAGGCGCGGCGGCCGTCTGGCCCCAGCGAGGGAAGCCCCTCGACTGCCCCAGACGTGGTGGCCGTCCTCAGGCTCGGCGACGAGGAGCCTCTCGGCCGTGAGCGTGGCAGCCCGGTGGCAGCAACGTCCAGGGTGGCGGCCCCCAGCAGCACTGCTGGGGGCGCGGCCACCTGGCGGCGGCAGCGTCCAGGGCGGTGGCTTGGCTTTTTTTTTCTTTTCTTTTTTCCTTTTTTAATCAATTTCCAGGGACGGGGCGGGTCACCTCCTCCCCCGCTCGTGGAAAGGGCCTCAGCAGGGTGGGGTATGGCCTTGTCTGCCCCTAGAGTAGCATTTGCTGGGTCAGGTCGACGCCCGCCCCTACAAACAGCTATTTCTAGCTGCGAAACGTAGGAGCGGGCGGGGTGCCCGACCCTGCAAATGCCGTTTCACCCGGCGCTAGAAACTTTTTATGTGGTAGTGCCTTATTTCCTAACATTATAGCTCTTTCCACGACTAAGGACTACCCCGTTGTGGACCTCACTTACATGGACTAGTTTGCAAAAAATATTGTGGTTGCCCACGTACACCTATATAGGACGAACCTAGCGTTTGGTCGTAACGTAACACCATGGCTTGCATGTAATACGAATAGCGACTTATGGTTTGGCATGGAGTAAAGTGCAACGACAGTTCTTAAATTTGTCCGGCTATGTCATTTAGAATCACGTACTCTCAAAATGCATATCTAATTCCATAGGTTTGGACTCGGGTGTCATTTAGGTCCCTACACTCTTAAAATGCAGATCTTACTCCTTAAACTTGACTTTGGGTGTCACATATGTCTCTAAACTCTTGAAATGCAGTGTCAACCTATAGATAGAACATGATAAGATCAAAATTTATACTTCCAAGCAAGCCACTATTTTTATTGGCACATTTCCTAATTTGTTTTATTGCCCCTTCAGCTTCTGCCAACATTTATCTAGTAATTTATCTTATAAACTCCTAATTTTAATTTAGTAAGTGCAACTAGAAGTATTCATCGAAGAATAACAGGGTACGCCTATCATACGCACTTCGTAAGTGAAGATATCGCCTCCAAAGTAAAAGAACACCACTCTTTCTAGATTCAGCATATTAATATTCTCTGCACACGTTGAGTTGAAATTTATTTTTTTACTATAATTTATATAAACTAATTATATCTCTATCCCTATCTTCTTGCGCCGAGGCTTCATTTTGCTTCGCACATCTCCGTCTACCATCCAGTCATCCAGATGGGCCGACCTACCCGCTCTAGTGGGCGGTTAGGACCATCCGAATAGTACCCGGAGGTCATATCCCCATGGTGTTGTTTGTGTGTAAGAACGGCAAGCACTGCTCCTTCATCGTCGTGTGCTTCGTCCCCCAATTCACAACCAACATATATATAGTGAGTGTTGGGCAGCTCGACGAGGTCGAGTAAGACATCAACATTAATTCTGGGGGTGATGTGTATGCGCGAGCCCAGGGGCGAATCGGTGTACGTGCTCGACATGAACCTTGCACGGGCGATCTGTCTGGCAGCACGTGGCAAGAAGAGCGCTTGCCATTAGCACACAAAGCTCGGCCACATCAACATGGCGGCCTGTGCCAGATGGCATGCGAATGTATGGCCCGAGGTTTGCCTGCTATCGAGCAGGTGGACAGTTGTGTGAGCCGTGCTTCACCGTCAAGAGAAGCGGACGCCATTTCGGGACCAGGCACTCTGGCACTGTGTTGGAGAGCTGAGCGCTCCCTGGAACTGGTCCACGGTGACCTGTGCAGACCAGTGGCACCGGCAACCCGAGCAGGAACAGCTACTCCCTGCTTCTCGTCAACGATCGAAGCCGGCACATGTGGGTATCCCTGCTGCCCTCAAAGGATCAAGTGGCAGCAGCCATCCAGGACTTCCAAGTGTGCGCGGACGCAGATTCTGGCTGCAAGCCGATGGCACTCCGCACAGATCATGGCGGGGAGTTCACCTCGATTGGAGTACTGCACGGTTGATGGTGTCCGGCGAATGCTAACAGCACTGTACTCCTGCCAACAGAACGACGATATTGAGCGTCAGAACGAGTTGGTCGTTGGCACCGCGCGCAGCCTGTATGATTTGCATCAAGCACCTCGAGCCTGGAATAAAAAAACTGGATGGAAAATTAGATAACCTGGGATTCAAGAAAAGTCTTTTAGAGCATGCTATCTACAGTCGTGGTAGTGGTGCAGATAGGGTGGTTTTAGGTATTTATGTTGACGAAGTTGGGAATAACAAGCAACACTAATGCACAATTACTCCCTCATTTTGTGATGAACTTGAGGACAATTTCAACCGGCAGCTTGCAGCGGAATAATCAATATACAATGCGCAAGTGATACAATGATTTTTACGTTGAAAACCTCCTCCAAACAAGAGGAGTAAAAATCACAGGGCAACCAGCCTACTCCCAACCTCTTCCACTATATATATTTGAATAATGGGTATAATGAGTATTATCTAGAACATCTAGAGACTAGAGGTACATCTCAACAGCACCAACACCAACAAGGAAATTGCAACCTGATACAATAACAATAGTAACAACACCAAAACAAGATTATAATAAGAGATAACACTTTCAGCTTTACGGAAAAACAGCCTTTGGAATAAAAAAATTATAAAAAATAGGTAAGGATTTCCCCTGCTACTACGATCAAATAGAAAAAAAAAATAGCTCCTGTCACCTTTAGAGTTCTACTCACACCGAACAAAGCACAGATCATAAAGCTCTCAAAATTGGTAGAACTGAACTTCAAAAAGTCCCCCACAAGCTGACAAAGTTTCAGCCAAATTGAACCTCGTTTGACCTCTTAGATCATATTTCTATCAAAACTGCGCATTACTGAATATGTTGCTAACAGAGCTGATGAACACCCCCTCCAATCTGATGCTCCACTACCAACCATATAGATTAGAGAGCTATAAGTGTGGAATAAGCTCACTAAATTTGGCATCAATCCAACTCCGTTTGTACCTCCAATCACAAGCTTGACGATGGTTGCACAAGACACCAATCTTGACAACAAGTTTCTTCTCCTCTCTTCTCTCTTGTCTCTCCTTCGTTATTCTATGGACTCTTCACTCACACACCTGAGCAAAGTATATAAGAGGTTAGGGTTTGCTCCCAAACCCGTCTCCACCGTCCATCTAGGTGGTAATCAATGGCTCACACATTGTAGGCTGAGGGCCTGTTTGGAGTCGCTTATTTCCCGCTTATTGGTGAAAATAAGCGATAAGCCCACCCAAACGTCTCGCTTATTCCCTGCTTATCACGTAAGCCGCTTAGTGGAAAATCTGGAATTGAACTAGGACTGGGCTTATCTCCTACGCGGGTCTGGAGACGCTTCTCCCGCAAGCGGAGCATTTTTCCCCGGTACCCTCGGGCAAGCATGCCTCCAGGCGACCGCCGTCGCTCCTCCCGCAGCCGCCGCCACTCCAGATCCCGCCGCCGCCGCTCGCCCAGATCCCGGCGCCGCCCCTGCCAGGCCCCCGCCGCGGGCCGCCCCGCCGCCGGATGCCCCCGTCGCCGGACGCCCCCCCCACAGGAGGAAGCCCATGGCGCTTGACGGCACTGGCGCCTCCGGAGGTGGAAGCGCCTGCCCCCCGGAAACGGGGCAGTAGGCGCGGCGGGTGGGGTGGGTAGGCCCGTTTTCACCTCTTCTTTTGTTAGAGATAAGAACTGTTGGT
>NC_028456.1:28949621-29077738 GCF_000263155.2 Setaria italica | reverse complement strand
GGGCGCCGCCTCCGCCGCTCCCGCCTGGACGCCGCCCCGCCGCCGGAGGCCCCTGCTGGAGCTACACCTGCACATATTTGATACATCTGCAGGTAGCTGGGCACCCTCTACTGCGCTAGCTTACACATGCACACTAGCAAGCGCAGAACCTTTAATGATACTGATCAATGCATATAGATACTCATAGGTTGTATCAGAGAAATGTTATATTTTTACTCAATAAAGTTTCAAACTCTCACAATTGGAGGAAATGCAACGCACATCTCTGTCACTATATAATATACATCACATGATGGATGTTTCCATACTAGACCGATCTATCGTATGAATTTCATATTATTGTAATGTAATTTCTATTTAACAAACTCCAAAGGCATTAGAATTATTGTCTTCTCCTCAGATTCACAATAAAAATGAGCTATTATCAGCCTTAGGGGCATTCAGGTCAATTTACCAACCAGGACAGACAATCGACACAAAATAATCAGGATTGCCAAACACCCTGCTTATTCAGACAGCAGATTCTCCAGGCAGCAGGCTTATCAGATAAGCTTGCTTGCCAGATAAGCGAGTTCCAGAAAAGCGACTCCAAACAGGGCCTGAATTAGACTCTTGGGCTTACTGTTTCTTCGTGTGGAGGAACATTTAGTCCAACAGATGATATGGTCATTATTGGTGGTACAAGCAGTAGCAGCATCAAGAAATTCAAGCTATAGATGGCAGAGGTGTTTAAGATGAGTGACCTTGAGTTGCTCGCTTATTATCTAGGCATTGAGGTGAAGCAAAATGGGAATCAGTCTATCTCAAGGAAATTATGCAGCAAAGATTCTTGAGAAGGGAAGCATGGTGAATTGTAATCTCTGTCAAGTGCCAATGAAGACAAAACTGAAGCCGATCAAGGTAACCGTCCATGTGTTGATGCTACAGAATATAGAAGTGTGGTTGGTAGCTTGAAGTATCTAAGTAGACACTCGTCCTGATCTTGCTTTCTCAGCAGGTTATATGATCAGATTTACGGAGGAGCCCCATGAAGAACATCTGGCATTCTGGCAGCAGTGAAGCACATCCTGAGGTTTATGGCTGGAACAAAGTACTGGGTTCTCTACGATCCAAGAGGGAGGGTCTCAAGTCCAGCACTGAGAGGTTTCAGTGACAGTGATCTTGCTAGAAATGTTGGTGAAGCTCCAGAGTCCAGTAAGTTGGCAATCTATAAAACAGAAGGTTGTGAGGCTGAGTACATAGCTGCTGCAACTACCAGTTGTCAAGGTATCTCATTGGCCCGGCTGCTAGCTGATATCTTGGGAGTCCGAGGTGAGTAAACTGGTGTTAGAGGAAAACTCTAAGAGTTTTCTAAAAAAATCTTCCAATATTAGGAGTTCTTTAAAAAGTTTTTTAAAAACATATCAACACACAGCACATCGTAAATAACTAGCCCTCAATATTTCAAAACAGGTCACATCATCATAATTAGCCCAGCATGCCGCCTCCCTGCTCTCTCCCGGTCTCATTTTTTCTTGTTCTTCCTCCGTCCGGAGGAGATGCGCACCACGCGCGGGATGTACTGGGTGAAGACGATGAAGGGCTGGGTGAAGACGATGAAGAGCAGCCGGTCCCTGGTGTCCAGCACGGCGGTGCCCTTGGAACGGTGCAGGAAATCTTGGAACCTGTCGAGCTTCTCCTGGGGCGGGTGGAGTTCCTCCTGGGTCGGGAGCCCGTAGCTGCTCTCGAAGAACTCTGTCCGATCGAGGTCGAGGCAAGGGGCGGAGCGCCAGAGGTGCCGCCACCTGCGGGACAGCACGCAGGTTTGCACCGTCTTCCGGGCCTTCATGCGGGATATGATCACGTGGAGGATCAGCGCGGTGTCGATGACGAGCTCGCCGCGGCCGAACACCCGGGACGAGGGCTTAATGTACGCGGTGCGGAACTGCAGCGTGATGCGGACGAGGAAGAAGAGGTCCACCATGGTGCGGACAAGGAAATTCCGGGATTGGGGAAGGACCGATCCCCGTATATATACGGGTGACGGAGATGTTTCTAGCATCCGCGTATTTTTGTAGGAAGGATGGGGGAGTTGTTGGAGGTAAGTTTTTTTCCTCTAAAGAAGGTTTTGAGGTAATTTTAAGGGAGCTTTTGGAGTTGCTTTTAAGGGTAAATGACAAGTCCACCGTCTCATTAATAAAAAATCCAATGCATCATGATCGAGTAAGCATATGGATACAAGGTTTCACTTAGATCCGGGAGTATGCGCATGATGGGCTGATTGAGGTGAGGTTCATTCGAACTGATAAGCAACTTGGTGATATACTGAGGCCTCTTTGCAAAGTCAAGTTCAAGGAGCTAGGCGTTCAGATTGGGCTATAACATTACAACAGGTTTAGTGGGAAATTGCACAAGACTTGGCGGAGATTTGTTGAAATAATTATTGTGCTAGTTAGCTTCCTGTTTTGTTTCAGCATTCAGTTAGGCGCATGGCCGGGTTTTAAGGCTGTGCGCATGTTGAGCTCTGACGTGCACTAGTCTGCACGGGAGCGCGTCGTCGTCCGCGCCACATTCTCCGCCGTTTGGGATGGCACTTGTCACATGGAGGGTGTGGCGCGAATGTCGGCCGTAGTGGCCAGGTTATCTCGCTTGCTTTGCCGATAGATCCATCGATTTGGCTACATGCCTTGAACATGATCTTGTGATGGGGTTTCGCTTTATGCCTCATAACATGTTTTGCGATGGGAATATGGGATGGCATATTAGCTCCGAGGCTGGACAAAAACCAAGGCAACGCTGCCGTCTTCCTGACACTGAAAAAAACTTCGTGGAATTCTCGATTCTGCCTCCTCCATAGCCTTGGCATCCATGGCATGGCATCGGCTGCAGGGCCCAAGAACCTTCAGCTCAACGCCTCCGGGGACTTTTGGCTCGACGTATTCCCTCACGTTGGAAAGCGCCCTCTCGGCATCCCGGAGAGCCTCCAGGCACATCGGCCAGCACCTGTCCGTGGAGGAACCCTTCCTGTCGTAGCCGGGAGAGGTGTCCAGCAAGAGGCATTGAAGCGACGATGCGCTCTCAAGGATGTGGCATGTCAGCTTAACCAGGCTCTTGGCAGAGCAGAAGCCAGTGATGGTTGCCTTCCTCAAGTTTCCAAGGCCACCATGGCGGAGTTCCGGGATCTCCTCCATGGATTGCAATGAATTTTCGTCCGGTTTCCCGACAACAAGGTACCTCTTGTACCATCTGAAACCATCTTCAATCTGCACACACGAATGCAACTATAGGGTTAGTATATTAGTGGTATGGACGTAGGACTCATGCAGCTAGGTAGCGCCAACCGGTCCTCGATCAAGTCTAGCTACAAACAAATAAAACTCTTCAAATAAGCTGGTTGTCACCGTTTGTAATGGCCAAGTAAACAGTCATTAACTCGTCAATAAGATGCATGTCTCTAGAAATCAAAATATATGATGTACCACAGATATAGGTTTCGTTTGGAGGAGATGATCATTTGATCAAGCACTTACACGTAAGATGAAAGTCTCCAAGGCAATACAAGCATCAAGAAAACAAGCCAGAGAAAAGAAGTCATAGCCTGCGCAGAATCGACCCCATTTGCCAAGGCTGATAACAAGATGCTTGAGGTGTTTAAATTTATCATTCATCACCGGCGCTTTTAACTTCTGAAAAAAAAGACACCATCAAAATGGTGATTACGTTTCGTATGGTTCTATCATGTGGATGTTTGCATCGTGCATGTATGGCGCAAATAAAGGTGGTACCTCATCAACTGTTGACAGAACAAGCGTTTCAAGATTTGGCGCAATGGAGGGAAGATTGCTGCCTGTATACTGAATCATATCTTCCATGCGTGTGGCATGCATCTTCAGCCCCTTTGCCTCCAATGAGTCTCCAAGTGAGAATTTCAGCAAAGGGCGGCATCCTTCGTACCTGATGGTGGAGAGATTCGGAGCATCGCTCTCGACAGTCTGCAGAGCGCTGCACAATCGTAGTCGCATGACGCTGAGATTTTTTAGAACACAAGGTATTTTCAATGAAGTTATCATGCCACAGTTGGAGAGATCCAGCCTTTCCAGAGCGATGCAGATGGAAAGAAAAATGCCTAATTCGTTTCCAGTTACGCCAACTTTTTGCAAGCACACTTTTGTCAAGCTCCTCGAGCAACCAAGCATCCTTGGACCTTTTATGGGATGAAAACCACATGAGGCGAGGCAAAGAGACTGAATTGAGTTTAAACTGCTCCCAGTTTCATCATATAGAAGCGAGTAGGGAAAGTTATATTGATGATCAGGTGCATGACACTCCGGCAGCAACACAACGAGCTCAGAGATTCCGGGCTTGACGAAGGCTTGGAGCCAGGCATCCAGAAGGCTGCTGCTGATGTCATCCTTGTGACAAGATGAGAGCTTAAGCTCGAGCGTCTTCACTCCAATGCCGGAGTGGTTCCCAAGAACCTGTTTTGTTGTGCTGATAACGTACTGACGTCTATCTTTATTACTCCACAACAGTGGTTGTTTGCGTGCGGCCAGACTTTCTTGACTGAATACCAGGTTTGGGTAGCAACTCCAAAATCCTAGGAATCTCCTAGACACACAGGCTGCACGAGCTGCATCTCGCATTGGCATCAAGGAATGTATGTGCTGCAAGACATCCTGCACAAGCAGTGCATGTGAGAAAAGGTAACATCGTATGCAACTGTAGATATAATCGTAGGAGTTTTCCTTGTCACTAAATAATAAAACACATAATGAAAAAGATAAAGAAATTAAATAAAAAAATCATAATTGAAGAAATACAACGAGGACATGATTTATCCTCAAATTTAACACCTGGTACTTTTTGACCTCCTAGCATCCATGCTACTCAATTTTTAAAATATTTTTGGTATTTTTAGGTGTTTTAACACTAAAATCAAAGTGTTGCAAATATTAGGGTACTTTTTAGGAGTTCAACATCTAGATTTTTAGTCACACTATACTCCCTCAGTTTCGCTATGTTTGTCCGAGGCCTCGGGGGAATATGTCTCACAATGTTTATCCATTGTGGATATCAAGAGTATAGTAATTGCGATGTTTCTACCATACACCCTCTAATTAAGTGCTTCGGAAAAAAACGAGACAGTTGTATCATGCTATTTAATAAGAGCATGCATGGTCATTCACTCATTCACATTGACATTTTTTTTGTTAGAACTCATATTTCCTTGATTTGTGCACATGGTGTGCTATAAACAAACATAGAGAAACAGAATGAGCATTTACTTGGAAACTAAAAAAATGTTACTTTCCAGTATAAATGGAATATCCTAGAGGTGGAACAAAAATCAGGTGTTTCAAATTTAATTAGATCACAAAGATCTTATGGTACAAATTTCCCGGGATCGTAACCTACAAAATTATGCGACAATTTATCACCATGGAGGCTAGCTGCCGCAAAATAAAACGGATTTGGCTATCCACTAAAAAAAGGTAATTAGCTGCGCGCGCGCACCTCTGGAAGATCAACGTGTGGTATCGCACTGCCAACGCCTTGTGAAATCTCTGTCGCTTGGTGTGGTTGATTGCTGCAGGGTGAGCCATTTGTTCCATCTGCTGCAAATGAAGGCAAAGATCGAGAGGTCATAAAACGAGAAGGAAGAAGAAGCGCGCACAGACCGGCGCGCATCTGAGATGGATCGACCAGCTGAATTCTATGCATAATTGAAGGAAGAACAAATTAACGATCAACAAATTTTTGGAAACCTTGGCACAGGAGCAGACCAATAAAGAGAATAATTAATAGTAATATTTTTCATGGAGTACACGATGGAAGAACCAAAACCAACAAAGCAAACTTCAAACTCCAAATCAATAGCAATTATGTAATTGATTGATGTCGGTAGGGAAAACATGGCACGTACTCGTGTTTGCGTACGATCGCCGCCGCTGCCGCGGCCCCGGCGGCTGCCAAGAGCACGGGGAGTTCTGGATCTGCATGGTCCATGCCACGCTGATCACGGAGTTAAGCAACGGCCAGGTATAGATACATATATATAGCCATATGTAGGGTGTAGATAAAAGAACTTCAATCAGATGTACTAAAAGGAAAATATTTCCAATACGCGTGATCTATTCGTACGTAGTAGTTCAGGATGGATACATGCTAAACCGGACCAAATCTTAGGCAGTTTTTCATTACTATATTGGCCCCAGCAGCACTGCTCGGGGGCGCGGCCACCTGGCGGCGGCAGCGTCCAGGGCGGTGGCTTGGCTTTTCTTTTTCTTTTTTTCTTTTTTTAATCAATTTCCAAGGACGGGGCGGGTCACCTCCTCCCCCGCTCGTGGAAAGGGCCTCAGCAGGGTGGGGTATGGCCTTATCTGCCCCTAGAGTAGCATTTGCTGGGTCAGGTCGACGCCCGCCCCTACAAACAGCTATTTCTAGCTGCGAAACGTAGGAGCAGGCGGGGTGCCCGACCCTGCAAATGCCGTTTCACCCGGCGCTAGAAACCTTTTATGTGGTAGTGTCTTATTTCCTAACATTATAGCTCTTTCCACAACTAAGGACTACCCCGTTGTGGACCTCACTTACATGGACTAGTTTGCAAAAAATATTGTGGTTGCCCACGTACACCTATATAGGACGAACCTAGCGTTTGGTCGATGCGTAACGTAACACCATGGCCTGCATGTAATACGAATAGCGACTTATGGTTTGGCATGGAGTAAAGTGCAACGACAGTTCTTAAATTTGTCCGGCTATGTCATTTAGAATCACATACTCTCAAAATGCATATCTAATTCCATAAGTTTGGACTCGGGTGTCATTTAGGTCCCTACACTCTTAAAATGCAGATCTTACTCCTTAAACTTGACTTTGGGTGTCACATATGTCTCTAAACTCTTGAAATGCAGTGTCAACCTATAGATAGAACATGATAAGATCAAATTTTATGCTTCCAAGCAAGCCACTATTTTTATTGGCACATTTCCTAATTTGTTTTATTGCCCCTTCAGCTTCTGCCAACATTTATCTAGTAATTTATCTTATAAACTCCTAATTTTAATTTAGTAAGTGCAACTAGAAGTATTCATCGAAGAATAACAGGGTACGCCTATCATACGCACTTCGTAAGTGAAGATATCGCCTCCAAAGTAAAAGAACACCACTCTTTCTAGATTCAGCATATTAATATTCTCTGCACACGTTGAGTTGAAATTTATTTTTTTACTATAATTTATATAAACTAATTATATCTCTATCCCTATCTTCTTGCGCCGAGGCTTCATTTTGCTTCGCACATCTCCGTCTACCATCCAGTCATCCAGATGGGCCGACCTACCCGCTCTAGTGGGCGGTTAGGACCATCCGAATAGTACCCGGAGGTCATATCCCCATGGTGTTGTTTGTGTGTAAGAACGGCAAGCACTGCTCCTTCATCGTCGTGTGCTTCGTCCCCCAATTCACAACCAACATATATATAGTGAGTGTTGGGCAGCTCGACGAGGTCGAGTAAGACATCAACATTAATTCTGGGGGTGATGTGTATGCGCGAGCCCAGGGGCGAATCGGTGTACGTGCTCGACATGAACCTTGCACGGGCGATCTGTCTGGCAGCACGTGGCAAGAAGAGCGCTTGCCATTAGCACACAAAGCTCGGCCACATCAACATGGCGGCCTGTGCCAGATGGCATGCGAATGTATGGCCCGAGGTTTGCCTGCTATCGAGCAGGTGGACAGTTGTGTGAGCCGTGCTTCACCGTCAAGAGAAGCGGACGCCATTTCGGGACCAGGCACTCTGGCACTGTGTTGGAGAGCTGAGCGCTCCCTGGAACTGGTCCACGGTGACCTGTGCAGACCAGTGGCACCGGCAACCCGAGCAGGAACAGCTACTCCCTGCTTCTCGTCAACGATCGAAGCCGGCACATGTGGGTATCCCTGCTGCCCTCAAAGGATCAAGTGGCAGCAGCCATCCAGGACTTCCAAGTGTGCGCGGACGCAGATTCTGGCTGCAAGCCGATGGCACTCCGCACAGATCATGGCGGGGAGTTCACCTCGATTGGAGTACTGCACGGTTGATGGTGTCCGGCGAATGCTAACAGCACTGTACTCCTGCCAACAGAACGACGATATTGAGCGTCAGAACGAGTTGGTCGTTGGCACCGCGCGCAGCCTGTATGATTTGCATCAAGCACCTCGAGCCTGGAATAAAAAAACTGGATGGAAAATTAGATAACCTGGGATTCAAGAAAAGTCTTTTAGAGCATGCTATCTACAGTCGTGGTAGTGGTGCAGATAGGGTGGTTTTAGGTATTTATGTTGACGAAGTTGGGAATAACAAGCAACACTAATGCACAATTACTCCCTCATTTTGTGATGAACTTGAGGACAATTTCAACCGGCAGCTTGCAGCGGAATAATCAATATACAATGCGCAAGTGATACAATGATTTTTACGTTGAAAACCTCCTCCAAACAAGAGGAGTAAAAATCACAGGGCAACCAGCCTACTCCCAACCTCTTCCACTATATATATTTGAATAATGGGTATAATGAGTATTATCTAGAACATCTAGAGACTAGAGGTACATCTCAACAGCACCAACACCAACAAGGAAATTGCAACCTGATACAATAACAATAGTAACAACACCAAAACAAGATTATAATAAGAGATAACACTTTCAGCTTTACGGAAAAACAGCCTTTGGAATAAAAAAATTATAAAAAATAGGTAAGGATTTCCCCTGCTACTACGATCAAATAGAAAAAAAAAATAGCTCCTGTCACCTTTAGAGTTCTACTCACACCGAACAAAGCACAGATCATAAAGCTCTCAAAATTGGTAGAACTGAACTTCAAAAAGTCCCCCACAAGCTGACAAAGTTTCAGCCAAATTGAACCTCGTTTGACCTCTTAGATCATATTTCTATCAAAACTGCGCATTACTGAATATGTTGCTAACAGAGCTGATGAACACCCCCTCCAATCTGATGCTCCACTACCAACCATATAGATTAGAGAGCTATAAGTGTGGAATAAGCTCACTAAATTTGGCATCAATCCAACTCCGTTTGTACCTCCAATCACAAGCTTGACGATGGTTGCACAAGACACCAATCTTGACAACAAGTTTCTTCTCCTCTCTTCTCTCTTGTCTCTCCTTCGTTATTCTATGGACTCTTCACTCACACACCTGAGCAAAGTATATAAGAGGTTAGGGTTTGCTCCCAAACCCGTCTCCACCGTCCATCTAGGTGGTAATCAATGGCTCACACATTGTAGGCTGAGGGCCTGTTTGGAGTCGCTTATTTCCCGCTTATTGGTGAAAATAAGCGATAAGCCCACCCAAACGTCTCGCTTATTCCCTGCTTATCACGTAAGCCGCTTAGTGGAAAATCTGGAATTGAACTAGGACTGGGCTTATCTCCTACGCGGGTCTGGAGACGCTTCTCCCGCAAGCGGAGCATTTTTCCCCGGTACCCTCGGGCAAGCATGCCTCCAGGCGACCGCCGTCGCTCCTCCCGCAGCCGCCGCCACTCCAGATCCCGCCGCCGCCGCTCGCCCAGATCCCGGCGCCGCCCCTGCCAGGCCCCCGCCGCGGGCCGCCCCGCCGCCGGATGCCCCCGTCGCCGGAAGCCCCCCCCCCCCCCCCCCGCAGGAAGCCCCCGCCGCCTCCGCCGCTCGACGCCCCTGCCCCCTGGATCCAGGCCCGCCGGCGCCGCCCCTGGGGTCGGCCGGCCCGCCTCCCTACCTCCGCCCCTGCGAGGCCCCCGCCGCGGGACGCCTGGGCGCCGCCTCCGCCGCTCCCGCCTGGACGCCGCCCCGCCGCCGGAGGCCCCTGCTGGAGCTACACCTGCACATATTTGATACATCTGCAGGTAGCTGGGCACCCTCTACTGCGCTAGCTTACACATGCACACTAGCAAGCGCAGAACCTTTAATGATACTGATCAATGCATATAGATACTCATAGGTTGTATCAGAGAAATGTTATATTTTTACTCAATAAAGTTTCAAACTCTCACAATTGGAGGAAATGCAACGCACATCTCTGTCACTATATAATATACATCACATGATGGATGTTTCCATACTAGACCGATCTATCGTATGAATTTCATATTATTGTAATGTAATTTCTATTTAACAAACTCCAAAGGCATTAGAATTATTGTCTTCTCCTCAGATTCACAATAAAAATGAGCTATTATCAGCCTTAGGGGCATTCAGGTCAATTTACCAACCAGGACAGACAATCGACACAAAATAATCAGGATTGCCAAACACCCTGCTTATTCAGACAGCAGATTCTCCAGGCAGCAGGCTTATCAGATAAGCTTGCTTGCCAGATAAGCGAGTTCCAGAAAAGCGACTCCAAACAGGGCCTGAATTAGACTCTTGGGCTTACTGTTTCTTCGTGTGGAGGAACATTTAGTCCAACAGATGATATGGTCATTATTGGTGGTACAAGCAGTAGCAGCATCAAGAAATTCAAGCTATAGATGGCAGAGGTGTTTAAGATGAGTGACCTTGAGTTGCTCGCTTATTATCTAGGCATTGAGGTGAAGCAAAATGGGAATCAGTCTATCTCAAGGAAATTATGCAGCAAAGATTCTTGAGAAGGGAAGCATGGTGAATTGTAATCTCTGTCAAGTGCCAATGAAGACAAAACTGAAGCCGATCAAGGTAACCGTCCATGTGTTGATGCTACAGAATATAGAAGTGTGGTTGGTAGCTTGAAGTATCTAAGTAGACACTCGTCCTGATCTTGCTTTCTCAGCAGGTTATATGATCAGATTTACGGAGGAGCCCCATGAAGAACATCTGGCATTCTGGCAGCAGTGAAGCACATCCTGAGGTTTATGGCTGGAACAAAGTACTGGGTTCTCTACGATCCAAGAGGGAGGGTCTCAAGTCCAGCACTGAGAGGTTTCAGTGACAGTGATCTTGCTAGAAATGTTGGTGAAGCTCCAGAGTCCAGTAAGTTGGCAATCTATAAAACAGAAGGTTGTGAGGCTGAGTACATAGCTGCTGCAACTACCAGTTGTCAAGGTATCTCATTGGCCCGGCTGCTAGCTGATATCTTGGGAGTCCGAGGTGAGTAAACTGGTGTTAGAGGAAAACTCTAAGAGTTTTCTAAAAAAATCTTCCAATATTAGGAGTTCTTTAAAAAGTTTTTTAAAAACATATCAACACACAGCACATCGTAAATAACTAGCCCTCAATATTTCAAAACAGGTCACATCATCATAATTAGCCCAGCATGCCGCCTCCCTGCTCTCTCCCGGTCTCATTTTTTCTTGTTCTTCCTCCGTCCGGAGGAGATGCGCACCACGCGCGGGATGTACTGGGTGAAGACGATGAAGGGCTGGGTGAAGACGATGAAGAGCAGCCGGTCCCTGGTGTCCAGCACGGCGGTGCCCTTGGAACGGTGCAGGAAATCTTGGAACCTGTCGAGCTTCTCCTGGGGCGGGTGGAGTTCCTCCTGGGTCGGGAGCCCGTAGCTGCTCTCGAAGAACTCTGTCCGATCGAGGTCGAGGCAAGGGGCGGAGCGCCAGAGGTGCCGCCACCTGCGGGACAGCACGCAGGTTTGCACCGTCTTCCGGGCCTTCATGCGGGATATGATCACGTGGAGGATCAGCGCGGTGTCGATGACGAGCTCGCCGCGGCCGAACACCCGGGACGAGGGCTTAATGTACGCGGTGCGGAACTGCAGCGTGATGCGGACGAGGAAGAAGAGGTCCACCATGGTGCGGACAAGGAAATTCCGGGATTGGGGAAGGACCGATCCCCGTATATATACGGGTGACGGAGATGTTTCTAGCATCCGCGTATTTTTGTAGGAAGGATGGGGGAGTTGTTGGAGGTAAGTTTTTTTCCTCTAAAGAAGGTTTTGAGGTAATTTTAAGGGAGCTTTTGGAGTTGCTTTTAAGGGTAAATGACAAGTCCACCGTCTCATTAATAAAAAATCCAATGCATCATGATCGAGTAAGCATATGGATACAAGGTTTCACTTAGATCCGGGAGTATGCGCATGATGGGCTGATTGAGGTGAGGTTCATTCGAACTGATAAGCAACTTGGTGATATACTGAGGCCTCTTTGCAAAGTCAAGTTCAAGGAGCTAGACGTTCAGATTGGGCTATAACATTACAACAGGTTTAGTGGGAAATTGCACAAGACTTGGCGGAGATTTGTTGAAATAATTATTGTGCTAGTTAGCTTCCTGTTTTGTTTCAGCATTCAGTTAGGCGCATGGCCGGGTTTTAAGGCTGTGCGCATGTTGAGCTCTGACGTGCACTAGTCTGCACGGGAGCGCGTCGTCGTCCGCGCCACATTCTCCGCCGTTTGGGATGGCACTTGTCACATGGAGGGTGTGGCGCGAATGTCGGCCGAAGTGGCCAGGTTATGTTGCTGTAATCTCGTTGTTTCAAAGATAATAGAGTCCAATAAAAGGCTGTTAGTTACAGCACAAAACAAGACGTGTCTCACAGCGTCTGCACAGCATCGCTTCTCCGGCAAACTCTGACAAACAATAGGTACTAAAATTTGGGTATCGGTTTTCAGTATAGTTAGTACAAAATACTTTAGTAGACTTTATTTATGTTATAAGAGTTGCTACTTTGAGCACCCTTTCAAGAATACAGTGGTAAAAAGCTTCTGCCTAAACGTGCATACAATTCAGACCCTAATGCTTGTGCAAGCTGGAGTATGTCTAGCTTTCTGCGGCTCGCTTGCTTGGCCGATAGATCCATCGATTTGGCTACATGCCTTGAACATGATCTTGTGATGGGGTTTCGCTTTATGCCTCATAACATGTTTTGCGATGGGAATATGGGATGGCATATTAGCTCCGAGGCTGGACAAAAACCAAGGCAAGGCTGCCGTCTTCCTGATACTGAAAACAACCTCGTGGAATTCTCGATTCTGCCTCCTCCATAGCCTTGGCATCCATGGCATGGCATCGGCTGCAGGGCCCAAGAACCTTCAGCTCAACGCCTGCGGGGACTTTTGGCTCGACGTATTCCCTCACGTTGGAAAGCGCCCTCTCGGCATCCCGGAGAGCCTCCAGGCACATCGGCCAGCACCTGTCCGTGGAGGAACCCTTCCTGTCGTAGCCGGGAGAGGTGTCCAGCAAGAGGCATTGAAGCGACGATGCTCTCTCAAGGATGTGGCATGTCAGCTTAACCAGGCTCTTGGCAGAGCAGAAGCCAGTGATGGTTGCCTTCCTCAAGTTTCCAAGGCCACCATGGCGGAGTTCCGGGATCTCCTCCATGGATTGCAATGAATTTTCGTCCGGTTTCCCGACAACAAGGTACCTCTTGTACCATATGAAACCATCTTCAATCTGCACACACGAATGCAACTATAGGGTTAGTATATTAGTGGTATGGACGTAGGACTCATGCAGCTAGGTAGCGCCAACCGGTCCTCGATCAAGTCTAGCTACAAACAAATAAAACTCTTCAAATAAGCTGGTTGTCACCGTTTGTAATGGCCAAGTAAACAGTCATTAACTCGTCAATAAGATGCATGTCTCTAGAAATCAAAATATATGATGTACCACAGATATAGGTTTCGTTTGGAGGAGATGATCATTTGATCAAGCACTTACACGTAAGATGAAAGTCTCCAAGGCAATACAAGCATCAAGAAAACAAGCCAGAGAAAAGAAGTCATAGCCTGCGCAGAATCGACCCCATTTGCCAAGGCTGATAACAAGATGCTTGAGGTGTTTAAATTTATCATTCATCACCGGCGCTTTTAACTTCTGAAAAAAAAACACCATCAAAATGGTGATTACGTTTCGTATGGTTCTATCATGTGGATGTTTGCATCGTGCATGTATGGCGCAAATAAAGGTGGTACCTCATCAACTGTTGACAGAACAAGCGTTTCAAGATTTGGCGCAATGGAGGGAAGATTGCTGCCTGTATACTGAATCATATCTTCCATGCCTGTGGCATGCATCTTCAGCCCCTTTGTCTCCAATGAGTCTCCAAGTGAGAATTTCAGCAAAGGGCAGCATCCTTCGTACCTGATGGTGGAGAGATTCGGAGCATCGCTCTCGACAGTCTGCAGAGCGCTGCACAATCGTAGTCGCAGGACCCTGAGATTTTGTAGAACACAAGGTATTTTCAATGAAGTTATCATGCTACAGTTGGAGAGATTCAGCCTTTCCAGAGCGATGCAGATGGAAAGAAAAATGCCTAATTCGTTTCCAGTTACGCCAACTTTTTGCAAGCACACTTTTGTCAAGCTCCTCGAGCAACCAAGCATCCTTGGACCTTTTATGGGATGAAAACCACATGAGGCGAGGCAAAGAGACTGAATTGAGTTTAAACTGCTCCCAGTTTCATCATATAGAAGCGAGTAGGGAAAGTTATATTGATGATCAGGTGCATCACACTCCGGCAGCAACACAACGAGCTCAGAGATTCCGGGCTTGACGAAGGCTTGGAGCCAGGCATCCAGAAGGCTGCTGCTGATGTCATCCTTGTTACAAGATGAGAGCTTAAGCTCGAGCGTCTTCACTCCAATGCCGGAGTGGTTCCCAAGAACCTGTTTTGTTGTTCTGATAACGTACTGACCTCTATGTTCATTACTCCACAACAGTGGTTGTTTGCGTGCGGCCAGACTTTCTTGACTGAATACCAGGTTTGGGTAGCAACTCCAAAATCCTAGGAATCTCCTGGACACACAGGCTGCACGAGCTGCATCTCGCATTGGCATCAAGGAATGTATGTGCTGCAAGACATCCTGCACAAGCAGTGCATGTGAGAAATGGTAACATCGTATGCAACTGTAGATATAATCGTAGGAGTTTTCCTTGTCACTAAATAATAAAACACATAACGAAAAAGATAAAGAAATTAAATAAAAAGAATCATAATTGAACAAATACAACGAGGACATGATTTATCCTCAAATTTAACTGATTTTCCTTGTGCTGTCTAATACAACACCTGGTACTTTTTGACCTCCTAGCATCCATGCTACTCAATTTTTAAAATAATTTTGGTATTTTTAGGTGTTTTAACACCAAAATCAAAGTGTTGCAAATATTCGGGTACTTTTCAGGAGTTCAACATCTAGATTTTTAGTCACACTGTACTCCCTCAGTTTCGCTATGTTTGTCCGCGGCCTCGGGGGAATATGTCTCATAATGTTTATCCATTGTGGATATCAAGAGTATAGTTATTGCGCTACCATACACCCTCTAATTAAGTGCTTCGGAAAAAAAACGAGACAGTTGTATCATGCTATTTAATAAGAGCATGCATGGTCATTCACTCATTCACATTGACTTTTTTTTTTAGAACTCATATTTCCTTGATTTGTGCACATGGTGTGCTATAAACAAACATAGAGAAACAGAATGAGCATTTACTTGGAAACTAAAAAAATGTTACTTTCCAGTATAAATGGAATATTCTAGAGGTGGAACAAAAATCAGGTGTTTCAAATTTAATTAGATCACAAAGATCCTATGGTACAAATTTCCCCAGATCGTAACCCACAAAATTATGCGACAATTTATCACCATGGAGGCTAGCTGCCACAAAATAAAACGGATTTAGCTATCCACTAAAAAAAGGTAATTAGCTGCGCGCGCGCACCTCTGGAAGATCAACGTGTGGTATCGCACTGCCAGCGCCTTGTGAAATCTCTGTCGCTTGGTGTGGTTGATTGCTGCAGGGTGAGCCATTTGTTCCATCTGCTGCAAATGAAGGCAAAGATCGAGAGGTCATAAAACGAGAAGGAAGAAGAAGCGCGCACAGACCGGCGCGCACCTGAGATGGATCGACCAGCTGAATTCTATGCATAATTGAAGGAAGAACAAGTTAACGATCAACAAATTTTTGGAAACCTTGGCACAGGAGCAGACCAACAAAGAGAATAATTAATAGTAATACTTTTCATGGAGTACACGATGAAAGAACCAAAACCAACAAAACAAACTTCAAACTCCAAATCAATAGCAATTATGTAATTGATTGATGTCGGTAGGGAAAACATGGCACGTACTCGTGTTTGCGTACGATCGCCGCCGCTGCCGCGGCCCCGGCGGCTGCCAAGAGCACGGGGAGTTCTGGATCTGCATGGTCCATGCCACGCTGATCACGAAGTTAAGCAACGGCCAGGTATAGATACATATATATAGCCATATGTAGGGTGTAGATCGACGGAAAGACTAACCAACCAAAGGCAAGATCCATATTAATAGTTAAGTTGTTTCTCGGGCGCGCAGGTTCGGGCGTCCGTTTGACTGAGCGCCCCCTCCATTCAGTTCGCTGCCACCTGCAGATTCGAGAATACGTGCGACAGAGGTTCAATCACGAATTCACGACTAAAATAAATCAAGCCTCAAATAAATCTCGTTCAGAGGTAGGAACAGAGGGTGCCGATACAAGAACTTCAATCAGATGTACTAAAAGGAAAATATTTCCAATACGCGTGATCAATTCGTACGTAGTAGTTCAGGATGGATACATGCTAAATCGGACCAAATCTTAGGCAGTTTTTCATTACTATATTGGGATAAATTCGATCAAATGACTGAAGGCATACAAACTCCCTACACATGCATCCAGGATGTTGGTGGGATAGACCATAATTATGGAAGTATATTCTTTTCCTAATCTAAAAAATAATCATGGCCATTGAATCCCGATAATTGCTGAGTTTTTATACAAACATGTACAGATTTGTGTGATTCTAGACATTTAGTTGTCCATTTACTAGTTTAAGTGGAAGTGCACGTGTAGCACGCACGTGATATAAAAAAGTATTACATACAAAATGTTTATATAGTTATAAAACATCATATTTATTGATATGTCAACATTCCATCATAATTAGCTATGATACTCGTTTACATCCTTCCACATAAATCATTACAAGACTCATCAATAAAAAGATACATGACCTAGTTCCAACCATATATTGAATGCTACTATATTATTGAAAACCATAATAATATCTATAGTACTCTATTGTTTGGCATTGTATTTCAATCCATCGTATTTCATTGTCTCCTTCCAAGATGGAAAGCACTCTACAGACAGCTAGAGAAAGAAGAAAATGTTCAAAGTTTAAAAGGAATTTGGCATAGAAAGAGCTCAGCAGATGCATTGGTTACTTTCATTAAGATAGGCAGTCAAACTAAATCTGTACAGTATTAACTAAATTGACATTTCAGCAGTTTAATATTTGACTTGACAACTCAAGCCTGGATCTGATTCAGAAAGCATTGCAGATCTGAAATGAGCAAAAAAAAAAGAAAGTCTTTGTTGCTTCTCCTACGCATACCATGCTTCATTAACCTCCAAAAAGTCAAATCACTGAGTAGAGACAGTGGTACTCATTCTGCATAGATTTTGCAGTCGTTTTCTCCCAGTATTCTGAAATGAGAAAAAAAGAAGAAAGTTAAATCATCATCCTTTAGCACTACCATTCAAACTATTTTGTCTGAAACCGTGAAAATTCCAAGTAACCTAATTTATGTGTAACATTACAGAAGGACCAGATTTTAAAAGAACGGGATATAAACTATCCGATCAGGAATTCAGAAATGAACTTATGAAGCATACATGTTTGAACAATAAATCATTAGCTTTGAGAAGGATCACTGCATACTCTCCACAACAAAGAGCTCCCAATCATCCTTGGAAACCAAAAAAAAAAAATCGGTTAAACTGAGGATCAGCTTCACATATGTTTCTAAGTCTTCACATATGTTTCTAAGTGCAGAAACCAAATATCAGCCACCAGGTCAGATCAAATGCCTCTACTTCCACAATGAAAAAACAGATGGTCATACTCTCCATCAGAAATTCAACTGGATTAAGCAAAAACTACGCGAACATAGTAATTTCACATAAATAAGCATTTCAAATAAAAAACACAATTGCAGTACAGGTATAATCAAGCAAGGCCCATGATGATGTAGATAAACCTGTTCGGTAATATAGATAAAGAGCATAGTTGGCCAGACTAAGAAAGTATGGCCTAACAGATGAAGAATACAGACAATTATCAAGCTTTGTGATCAGCATAATATTTGTGCAATGGTAATGGCTATTCTAATTAATAAAATTTAAAGCCTGAGCTGAGCATAATATTTGTGCAATGGTAATGGATATTCTAATTAATAAAATTTAAAACCTGAGCTGTATTCCTAAAAAAAAAAGATGGGGCATTGTTTAATGACAATAGCAGGGGTCCATTGTTTTTTCCACCACATGATTTCAAAGATAAAAGGGTAAAAACATGTCAATGCTCACAAATAGAGTAATTTATCATGTCCATCAACCATTACTATCCAATCCTCTTTGCTTGTTAAAATTTTTTTAAAAAAAAACTGGAAACAAACTGTCACGAGGAACAATGTACAATGCTTGCTTATTTATGGCTGTTTCAAAGTAAGAACACAGAGTGTCAGAAACTAAGAAGTCCAAATAGCAATATATCTCTCTGGCCTAAGAATATACATGGTAAGATGCATATGAGTTCTTCCATTGATGTTATAGTTTTATTTTCTGCAGTAGTTCTTGTGATAAATTAGCCATATAACATTATAGAAAAATTATCTAAATATTATTGTTTAACAGAACTACCAAAATCCTCCAAATAGACTACACGAGAGAGCCTCACCTTGTAAGCCAGTCTGCACGTCGCTGCTTGTGTCCCCACCCTTACTGTTGTTGCATGGCTCCACCCTTGGTAGCCCCTTTCTCCCAAGCATTCACCAAACAGTTGGGAGTGAATTAAAGCTGAGAAATTTTTTAAACATGAGTTGCTATAGAAAAAATAATCAAGCAGCACTACAGCTAAGCATCATGCTGCAACTACAAAATCAAAACAGTGCTCTTAAAGATCGATACATTAGTAGAGTCATATGGATGAAATGGTAGCGTCGTAGCGAAAAGAGAGGCAAGGTGGCAGTGTTGTCGACCAAAGGAAAATAAAAAGGTTCTCCTTATCCCACATGTTAAATTGGAAATAATTACAAAGTAACAATGTAGGTGTCATTTGCTGTAGTAGGAAATAGACAACATGGTAAATCCTTTGAAATTTCTATCTTCCAAGCAAAAGCAAAGAAAAAGCTATAATATTTTCTATTTTCCAAACAAAAAGCTAGGTGACGGTAACCTGCATATTGAGATGGAGATAAGAAGCTGCATAGAATTTATATCTTGATGAAGCCCGTCACATATTGATGATGCATCGGAGGTCCATCAACTTGTAAGGAGGTGTCACTTAAGTCCACAAACTTTGATAAACTTTTTAAATTGTGTCATCTAGATCTATACCCTACACGTACGTGTCTAATGCTGACGTGTCGTGCTGATCGTTCATCTCCACTCTCATCCCTCTACCATCTTCCTCCCTCCATGGTCTTTGGTTGGGGCATTTCATCAAGCACATTGTGGGCGAGATAAGCTCTGGCTGATGCATGGTTCCACGGCCTCTCAGGCTTTGCCGCCCTGCTGCTAAGTATTGCCCGACGAGCAGAGCAAGCTGGCATGCAACAGTTGCCACTACTAAAAATATGAGCATTCGTCCTTAGCCTTAATACCGGTTGCATTTTGATCCGGTACTAATATCTACATGCTTTCCTTTTGAAGTAACTCATGGCGAGACTTTTAATACTGGGTCATAACACCACCCAGTACTAAAAGCTTTAGGACATGTCCTAAACCCTAAACCGTAAGTACCAGGTCCAAATTTGGAGGTCCTCGGAGGCCTTTTAGTACTGGGTCATAACACCACCCGGTACTAAAAGTAACCATTTAGTACCGAGCGGTGTCATGACAACCTTTAGTACCCGGTGGTCAAGGGTCACTTTTAGTACCGGATGGTGTTATGACTTGGTACTAAAGATCTTCTCACAGGTTACTTTAAAAAAAAGAAAGCATATCTACCTCCATCACATGTGATGTGTAGGTAAGATAATAAGGAAGGCTCGCACGAGGTTTGAGGTCGTGTGTTTGAATCCTACGGAGTACGCACGTGCATATTACGCGTGAAAATTCATTGGGCCACGGGAACGCCTCCGGCTGTTTGCCGGATTTTTCTAGTGTGGGGCGGCGCTGGCGGCGCTACCGTCATGCACGCGAGCAGCCTCCCGACGCCTCCCCCGTGCAGCACTCCCATTTGATCACCTGGGACGACTTGGCCGCGCTCTCGTAGCATCCGTGGCCTCGACGAAGCAGCAGGATTCCGCGTCGTCCACTCGTCCGTCACGACGGCAAGGGACGGGCCGGAATCCCACAGTGACGTTCTTGTTGCTTAACGCCAGGCCGCACCAGCTCTTGACGGCCACTTGCTGGTGCTGGAGCTTGGAGCCACTCCTCGATGTTCACGGCGCCTGGCGCTACCTCTTGGTGGCCTATGTTAATGAGTTTGGTTGTTACGAGGACGTGCAGCATCAGCATTGGTACAAGCTAGTAAGCTACAAGGACAAGGGGCACAACAATACAGCACCAAGGTGAAGGACGAGGAGGGCCACCAACCTCGCCATCAAGCATTCGCTCGGCCAGTCGCTGTGCTTCGTCCAGGAGCCTGGCTACGCAACGCCAAAAATATGGCAGAGTACAGGTGCGACGACAAAGGAGCAGAGAGTACAGCCACGGGCGGATCTAGGGCCTGGGCTGCCCGAGCTGCAGCCCCGAGCGAACCCTTGTAGCCCCCTTAACATATGTAGTGTTTAGTAAAAAACTATAATCTCAATTAGAGAAAAGGAATCTCAAGATGTGTGAATCAACAGCTCAGTCCGAGACGTAGTTCCGTTCTGAATCCGTCCCTGAGCACAGCTGCGGACTTAGCAGCAGGCGGGAGGGCAAACACCCAAGGGGAGGATGCTGCCGCAGCCAGGGAGCAGAGCGTGCGAATGGAGCATTGGAGACGGGCTGGTGCGGGCTGTGGAGATGGTGACGTGAGAGGGAGCGGGACGGCCGCCGTCGGAGCTATTCACGCCCTGACGCCCACAACCTGCTCGATGAGAAGCCCCAGCTAGAGACCATGGACAGAGGATCATGGAGAGAAGAAATAACTCTTTATGTGGACGGTTATGGACCTAGGTGACACAACTTAAAAAACATATGAATCTAGAAATGCACTTTTGAAGTTCGTGGATCTAAATGCACCTTATTACAAGTGGAAGAATCTCCAGTGCATTTTACTCTTTTTTTTTTTCCTCTCATCACAACTCTCAGCTACTTGTAACTGCAGTACATCATTAAAATTATATTCCTATTTTTTTGGAACCATCATATATAGAAATATTCAATGATTTGTAATTTAAATCTCAATATCT
The DNA here is from genome assembly GCF_000263155.2 of Setaria italica. NCBI lineage: Eukaryota > Viridiplantae > Streptophyta > Magnoliopsida > Poales > Poaceae > Setaria > Setaria italica. Next base: position 29,056,435 of record NC_028456.1, on the reverse strand, counting down.
GAACGTGTGAATAGTAGTCAAAAGTTCAGGTTCAGGTTCCAGTTAGTATTACAGGTAAAAAACAACGAAACTGGTTAGGCAGAGACAGTTGTGCTGAGCCTCAGAGGCCACCAAACATGATTCATTCAGATATTCAAGAAAAAAAATGTGCCCACTCACCATTCTAACCCTGATCAGCACCCCTCCTCGTACTCACTCAGTCTCATGTTTTACTGTTCCAACTTTATGGGAGCAGTAACCTTATATACAAGTAATTTAGCAATGGAATGATGTAGCACTACTACTAAATGAAAAATTAAATCTGAAATATGAATACTATGTCACAATGGAATGGCATCATCTGTGACAAAAATATGAAGTATCAATAAGCAGAAATGCTATGCAAACAACATTCTATCAATTTGACAAAATCGGAAACTTTGTTGAAAAAATAAAAATGCAATCTGAAGTTCCGAACATATCCTAAATGGCTTGCTGTGTTAGTGAGGCTTATATTTAGGACCATATTGTGTTGTTAAAGTTTCAAGTTACTCTAAAAACAATAGGACTTGAAACAGCAAGATAATATCAGAGTAAAAGCAATATTTCATATGCATAGAAGAGGACGGCACATGGTTTGCCATCACCATATGAATCTCAGCAGTGGTGGTGAGAGATCCAACTGAAGAGAGCAAACAATGTGATCTGTTGTTGAGTACAAACATATTGAGCCTTTTACAACCCCGAGGAAGGAAGTTCCCAGACCCATTGCACCCCGTCCACAACACCTCCATGGTTCCAAGTCCTCAATGACTTTTGCAATCAGAACAAGCGTTGGGTTAGCTCACTAAAAAGTATGCCAAAAGCATAAGGAGTCAGATAGGTCAAGAGGTTCAGTACAAGAGAACCTTACCAAACATATACTGTAAGGTAAAATAACTCTTTAAATATATCTAATCTAATACTCACAAGAAAACCATGCTCTGAAATTGAGAAGATTTACGAAGGAATTGTGTTTCATACATCAAGTCCACTCCACCCATATTATTTTTTATTCTAAAAATCACAATGAATTTACATGGGTTGGTATCTAGTCAATAAACAGGTTGGTCTTTTTTAATGCTACTTACCAGGGTCATAACAAACCTTGACCGGTCAAATGAGATAAAATAATTGCAAGGGCCATAACAACCATTTAGAATGACAGTGCCCATCAAGGGATTTCTTCAGTAAATCGAGGTGTAAGAATAAGATGATCTAGCTACTTAACTGCATAATGATTCTAGCTCCAATCATATACCTGTGTTGATGTCTAAATGCAGTGCAGCCTCTGCCAAGCATCCGCATTCTGAGCAGTGAACTGAAATACTTTGAGTTTACGAGCAGGCCAATCAGAGCATTTATGGACATTCAGGAATGTTAGAGAATAATGGAGAGAACTAAACTCTGAAGAGAGACGTGCTTATTCATTTGTATGTCAAAACCAGGAACGTCTAGAAAGTGGTTGCCAAATGACAAGAACGGCCATCAAGAATTCATGGAGTGGTAATCCTGTCATGGGAGAAATTGTAACTAAAATAGGTAAAGTAAAAAGGTCAATAATTTGCATCACTTCAAGTACAAGGCACAAGCAGTAACAATTGAGTCATTATCAATAAGACCAATTATACATCAGTTCATATTGCAAAGAGAGCAGAATACTTAGTGCTTAATATTTGATTTATGCATGATTTAGTGTACTACTAGCAGAAATGCCCGTGCGTTGCTATGGGTCATTACTTGCTCACGTGTTGGCGTTGATGGAGGTGATCTATGCGCGTGTTGCTGAGCAGTTTCTCGATGGCGAGGAGGTCCTGGGCTCCTGGCCACAACCCCGCAGCTATTTATACAGGCAAGAACGCAACCTCGATTTCTATCCGAGTCGGCCTCGATTCCGATCCGGTTCGGCAGCGAACTCTCTTGGCAGTCTGGCCCCGAGTCAGCTTTGATTCCGATCCAATTCGGAAGCGAGCTCTCCTGGCAGTCTGGCCTCCACTCCAATCGCTGCCCGCTTCGCTGCCGCCTCGAGGATGCGGTGGCCATTACCTGGTCGACACGGCTGGCGTCGTGCGGGTCCCTGAAGTGGCGTAAGAATCGGAGGATGATGGCGTCGATGTTGGAGGACGGCAGGATGTCGTCGGTGGACATGAGGACCTCCTGGAGGTGACGGCCGCGCCGTCGTGGCTGTGGCCATTCTCGACGGGCAGGAGCCTCCTCCTGGAAGTGGAGGAGGAGGAGACGTTCAAAGTCAACCAGTTCGAGTTCGACTACGCGTCGGATTCGACTTCGCCTCGGACTACTCCAACGTTCCGCTCAGGGGTCGGACACTCCCGACCCCAGGACTCAGGGTCAGGCGAGGCGGAGCTTCACTCGGGGTCGGGCGAGGCGGAGTTCCACCCTCAAGGGGTCGGGCGCATCCGACCCCGGGAAAAAGGGTCGGGCGAGGCGGAGTTCCACCCTCAAGGGTCGGGCGCATCCGACCCCGGGAAAAAGGGTCGGGCGAGGCGGAGTTCCACCCTCAAGGGGTCGGGCGCATCCGACCCCGGGACTAAGGGTCGAGCGAGGCGGAGTTCCACCCTCAAGGGGTCGGGCGCATCCGACCCCGGGACCAAGGGTCGGGCGTATACTCAAAATTGGATTGTGGGTTGATATCACGAAATACAGGGGTTTTTTTGAAAAATAGCCTCGGACTACTCCAACGTTCCGCTCAGGGGTCGGACACTCCCGACCCCAGGACTCAGGGTCGGGCGAGGCGGAGCTTCACTCGGGGTCGGGCGAGGCGAAGTTCCACCCTCAAGGGTCGGGCGCATCCGACCCCGGGACCAAGGGTCGGGCGAGGCGGAGTTCCACCCTCAAGGGGTCGGGCGCATCCGACCCCGGGACCAAGGGTCGGGCGAGGTGGAGTTCCACCCTCAAGGGGTCGGGCGCATCCGACCCCGGGACTGCGGGTTGATATCATGAAATGTCAGGGGGGGTTTTGAAAAATAGCCCGACGGACGAAAAATCCAGGCAGAAACGTTACTTGCTTTAAAAATATAGTTTAGTGTACTATTTTCTGCATCAACATACGTAATTGGAGGTATGTTTCCAACTTTCCATTAACCAATCTTCACTTAAATATTTGTGCATACCGGTGCCACTGGCATGGCTAGTGCAGGCCAAACATTTCAGTTTTGTTCATGGCATTGGCAAGATCTTATTTGTTTGTGAACACCAAAAGCACAGCATCACAGAACTCATCCTATCATCATAAGACAACCCTGATGCCTCTAATAAAGAGATATAGACTTTAAGAACTAAACTTCTTCCATCAACACTAATCAGTCACATATATGAACGTTTTGAATTTTAACACAAACCAAGAATGTTTTGAATTTTCACCAATGCATGCTGATTTTGCTGGTAACAAAATGAAAAGAGTTTTCCCCACATCCTCCCTGCTGAAACCAAATGATATTCTATGTGAGCTTGTATGTTCTAAAAAGGGGAAGAATTCAGGCCGCAATGCAATCTGTCAGGTTGTGAAACAAAAAAAAAACAGAGAGAATAATTCAGACTCCAAAATTTTAGAAAGTAATGGATTTAGTTGGCTCCTATCTCATTAGCCACTAAAGCTACTCTGAGACTTCCAAAGGTAATTCCACAAAAGCTACCCTCATTTTTATTAAGTGACTTCCAGAATAAGCCCCTTTAATCAGTATGGATATCCTCATCAATCTTTGATTATTCTTTATGTGCTATCACGGAGAAAATATTGACACCAATTTAAATTGAATCTCATACCAATTATTTCCTTCTACAGTTCTGGTAGTTCTAGCAAAGACGTGCTCAACATATATAAGATGGAGGGACAAGAAACAGATGGGAGGCTAAATATTCAGTCAAAATAACACAAAGTGATAGGTGGAGTGGAGTATGTCCCATGGAAGGGCCCAGTTAGCAAAACTTTAAAAAAACTCGACAGTAGATTCTCTTTTTCATGCTGTCCAGAGGAGCAGTCGAGCATAGAAGGCTTCACTGTGATTTCAGATACGCACATTAACTTACAGGAAGCAATGTCAGATGCCAACTATTGATAGAACCAGTTGCTATGAGAAAGTTAATTAAATCGTCATATATTAGCTTTGAAAAACGAAGGTCCAATGCTGATTATCATCACTACATCGTACGTACTTTTATCATCCGTTGCAATTGTTTTCTTTTTTGCAATAAGCAATACTAATTGAATCAAGCAAAAGCATAAGACAAACACTAATTTTACAAATGTACTGCTTTTCTCCATTTCACTAAATCACCAACATGAAAAGAATACTCAATTGTCTATGGGTACAAATTTCCACTAATGCTATGACTGCTATGGAAATAACTGAAACTTCAATGTTCAGACCTTTTACTCCCAAAACAAACTTGTAGGACAGTAGCCTATCAAAATTCCAAAAGGTAACATGAACTTCCCTACTTTCATGTCTTAAAATGAATAATGATGGGGTATAAGATGTACATGCATGAACATTTTTCATTTACAGGAAGCACACACCTGAAACCAGTACGACTGAATCAAACAAATTACCTCCTCACCCTGCAGTTGGTAAATGGAAGCTTGTTGAAGTGCTTTTCCTTGTCACCAAGGAGATCAAGCGATAAAAAACTTATCCACAAATATTCAGTCAAATCTGTCGACAAATCAAGCAAAGGTCACGTAATCCTCTCCCAGATCTAGCGATTCATATGGCAGTAAAAAAGAAAAGTCGTCTTACCTTGGTTGAGAACAAAAAGGCTATGAATCGCTGTAGCAGAAGGCCTTGATTAAACACTCTAATCAAGCATTTGGCGTGTATCAAGCGTTCATGCTTGCTGCCTTTCCTGAAAGTTGTAGTAGAAATTAAATGCTCTCCAGAAACACATTAACCAGATTCTATTTTATCTCAGGGTATATATGGTCTCATATGCAACAACAAAGTCAAGGAAATTCTTTGAACCTCAGTAAGCTGGTCAGCCTTCCTTGTTCCCTTCTCTATGCCCAATCAATCAAAGGAAAAAAATAACATGATAACAACAACAAAAAGAACTGGGTTAAATAAAAACTAAATATTTGAGGGAGCATCACCTTGCAAAAACAGGGCTACTCAAGGACCATGATATTATAGGTAAGCATGAATCATAGTGGCTATTGATTCTGGATCATTGATCTACTATACTCAGTTCACTGTTGCTTCATTTCAATAGTGGCATCAACAACTCGGTTTTACAATGCAGCTAACAAAGTGCAAAGGAAGAGAGCCCACTCGTTGAGTCAACAGGTGGGAAATCAAGCATTGGATGCTGTTATGTTGCTACCTATTAAGAAAATCAGTTAACCATGAACAAGCCCACTCGGGTTGCCATTTATACCTGCATAAGAGTAGAGGACTAAAGGTAAAATAATCTAAAATACTGAATGTTTCATTGAGTAAAGCTTACTTCTTTCACATGTCAACTTTTCATCTGCCTTATATTAAAAAGTAAAAGAGAGAAGCAATGGCATACGATAATTTGAAGATCAGAAAATGAACTATTTAGAGAGAAGAGCATGAGATAACTTGCATAGATGTCAAAATGATGACACATCATGACATGAAAGTGGTCATGCATAAAAAACAAAATGTTTTATAGTGGAATATCAATATGATGATTAATCTTGAAAACACACATGCTCTAAGTAAACAATAGAACAACTTGAACATATGGAAAAACATTCAACAATATTTGCAAGATGCTGTACACTGTACACCCAACAACGTTCAGAGTTCAGAAATACAAATCACATTGCCAATGTACATGTACGACAGTCTACAGAATTGCAGAAACAGTATATTTGGATCACAGATCCCAATCCCCGTTGGGCAGGTTCAGTTCAAGCTGCTGCATACAGACACAAGACAACCTACACTGAAAACTGAAGATTAGCTCAAACGTGTGAGGAGCCAAAAAAAGGACCAGGCCTTTTATCACCAGTGATTGACAATAGCAGCATACGTGAAACAACACAGAAAAGCACCATGTTTTCTAGGATATCTACATATGTTAATCTAACTATATTTCAAACCAATTGGTCAGAACTGTTGGTGTGATGATTAAAAGAGACTTGTGCATGCTGTCATCGCCATGAACTGGTTGAGCTCATGGTGGTGGCAACCTAGGGGTACTTGGCAACTATGTCCTGCGGACGCATCATCGCTACTGCTCTTATGTTCCACTGCACCTGCCGCACCTGATGGATCAGAGATGGATGCCATCTGCAGGTGAATATGAATTTGCTTCAGAAACACACGTCATGGGTTATATTCAGAGAAGCAAAAACATTGAGGCAGCCAAAAAAACATATATTTGCTGAATCCTACATGTCAGCCACATTAATTTTTTAAGACAATTGTCAGTTTCTGAAAGTGGAGTACACTGATGATGAGATCAAAATTATATTATGTGTTTAGACAAAAAAAAAAGATCAGGCTATTGACTAACAGGCTAAGACCTAGCTCTAAATTTAAAATATTCTATCAAATTTCGAGAAAAGGTTATCACTAGTTGATGAATGGAACAAACAGCTAGATAACCATTTACAGCTCTGTTATATGTCGAAATTTACTATACAGCAGCAAAAGATTGAAAATATTGAGTAAACAGCTATGATTAGCACAAACGAAGTGCTTGATTTCTGCATATTCTTTCTCCATATGCCACATGCAAAGAATGAATTCTGGAGATTTACTAAAATATAGTGTCAGACCTAGCTGAAGAAATCCTCTTTCGCTAGACAACACATAAGGATACAATTTTTCTACTGAGAAAAGAATTGTTAATATAGAATCACTGCAAGTGTAAATCAAATAAACAGGTTAAGCATGCCTTTGTCTTAGGAGCAATCAACATCTCATAAAGTGACCTATGAACAAGAGATGAACACACCTCTCATGACTACGGCTGAGCTACCCCAGGAGCGCCATGAGCACCTGGAGTCCTGGACAGGAGGCGAAGCAGAATATGTTCCTTTTCAGCTCCCTTGCACCCAGCTGACGGAACCTGACACGAACTGGTGCAACATTGTCACCTCCCCTGCACCCAGCTGACGGGACCTGACACGAACTGGCGCGGCACATCCTTGTGTGCTCAGACTACGCAATATGCACAAGTGACGGAGATCACTGAGAACAAAGAAATCAAGTATTGAATGCAAACAACAATCAAAATCTGGCATTTTGAAGAAAAAAAACAAGTATTGCTCACATAGCAAATGATTGTTCATATACTATAATTACTAATGCAATAAAATCTGAAGGTCATATGGACATGCCAAATTTGATCAAGCAGTTATCAAGACACCCATTTTACTAAGCTAGTGTTAAATAACAGAAGGATATTGTGGAAGAAAGGACCTTCTAGTTGAGCAGTCACATGGTGATTCCTGTCGAAGGTGCTCTCACCGTCTGACGGAAAGGGTCTCCAATGTGCACACACGGGGAAATTAGTAATGGCTAATAAACTTATCATACCAAAAAAAACTATAAATCTCACATCAGTAAATTAGGTTCCTCATTGCAAATAAAAACAAATGTACTTGCAAAGACATCTATGCTGATGTACTTATGATCTACATTGAGAAGTGAGAACTGAAAATATATTAATAAATTGAACAAAGAAAAAAGTATGTATAGACAAGTAAAACTGCTATCATCTTTGGAAGTGATACAATTATGAGAAAACTCATATAAGAGATAACATATGTTTTGGCTAAAAAGGTTTCTACAAAAACTGGTGGCTGTCCAACACCAGTGTGGCCATCACCGCCAAAACAGAGAATAGGGAGTAAGAACCGTCACCGGGTGATGAGATGTGTGGCTAGAGTGGCTCTTATCAGCATGCTTTAGATAAATAATAGATCTAATTGGAAAAAAAAATATAAATCCCATTCAAAATTGATTACACGTTAAGCCCAACATACCCAGACACAAATTATGATATCCTATTCATTAGAAAGATGTAGCTGAGTCGAGGAGCCCGGTTGCAGTTCCCATTGCCAGAAATGATCAAACATAAGAACAATGCAATATTTAAACTAGAAAGGAAGCATGCACCATATCAACATTTCAATAGAGTTTAGTCCGCCTCAGGAGCATATCTTTTGATTAACTGCTAATTGGGAATTATATAAAATTATAAATGATTAGCAATCCTGAATATATATGAGAGGCACATTATAACTATCACCAATCTGCATGAACCAGGCACATGGTGTTGATGAATATAAGTAGTTGCCATCAAGCAGTCACTGAAGTGAAAGAACTAATGAAAATAAAAATAATGCCACAATGTGGCAAGTTAGTGGAATCATCCAAATGAAGACCCGGCAGTTACAAGAAAAAGAAATTTGAATAGAACAAAATACTACAATGCCACAGGTCACCTCTAATCACAAACCAATTATGGAACGGTTACAGAAAAATAAGTGAGATTCAAAAGCTGATTGACTATGCTGCACACTTGTGATCCATAACCACTACCACTTAACATTTTAATCACAAACCACCTGGAAAATCATGGACAAGCCCAGCCATAGTGAACAAAAACATCTCAAAGTCTTGAAGAGCAAACAAAACATCTGAGCTGCATTATGTGTAAATGAAAAGCAATGCCACTGAACAGTAAACAAAAATCAATATCGAGAATTTGCAAGTACCCTTATTGGCGAGCTGGAGGAAAACAAGGAAGATGCTATTATCTATGGACCCTTTCAATTTTAAATTATCAACAGCAAAATAAAACAATGATAGGGTGGTGATCATTCTTGATCTTTGACACTGAATTTGGAAGAAAACATGTGCACTGTTAATTTGATGTGTGATGCATCAATATCCTTCTTGCATGTTCTTCATTGACTTTTCTTTGCAACCTCCCAGAACATGATCTCTCCCTCCACTAAATTGCACCTTATTCAGACGAGTCTAGCATTCGGATATGAGATGTCTACAGAAGTTATAGGATTGAAGGTAAAAAAAAAAGGAGGAAGTGACATAAAACACTAGAGATCTAAAGATAGAAATTGCCATCTCCTGGAATTGAATCCTGTATATGACAAGAACAAGTTCATATTAAAGGTGGCTCACAAAGACTGGCAACAAACATGGAAGAAGTTTGTGTTTGTGTGTTATTCTAGAGGCAACCACTAAGTGAATATCAATGTGTGTCTGATCATCAATGCGGTGCAGGCAACTTACATATAAGCTTGAATATCAAGAGGTGACTGCTAAGGATCATCAGGATCAGAGAATGCTCAACCCAATTCACCAACAAAATAGATAGATCTAAGGTCACATACAAATGAAATCCCACCTTTAACTTAACCTTAACATTAGCTTTGACCTAAGTTCTAGTCAGATGGAAATGTCAGAAAAAGTTAAATTGTCTGAACTATTTCAAATATTGCACAATTACACCACGTTCACAAACAAACGACAGTACAATAACCACTGAATCTTAGAAGATATGAACTGTCACTAAAACTCTAGGTACTAATTCAGAGTAAAATCTGCCTAAGTAAAAACAAAGACATGTTTGCATGATCAAAGGATACACGGGGCAGCTCATGGAACAGATTAGGAATTCACAGGAGGATAGAAGCAAATCGCCAACATGCCCGAGCAACCATTACCATATTATTTAGATTATGTAAAACATATATGCATCTAGACATATAGATTGTCAAATAGATTATTCAGACATATGTACATACAAATCGTCAGAGAAAAGTGATATTATCTTGGATCAACAGTAACCAGAAGCAAAAAGAGCTAATGCTCTGCTGCTGCTGCTAGGTGTTGCTGTGTTCGTGTTGGACTGCTGGAAAGGACGACGGAACGGGGAACAGATGGGTGGGGAGATGAAATTAAATTAACCATTCACTCAAACTAATCGATCAAATTTAGCGAGGCGAATAACACTGAATCGAACGAAATCATAAAGATGAAATCGAAATGGAGGGGGACGAATTGAACTTGATCCAGTCGCCCAACTACTGGATCGCAAAATACATGAAAAAAACATCAGATTGAAATCAAACTCGACAGGAGTGAAACACACGTACAAAAACAAATCTAATCTGCCAGAATCACAAGTAGAAAGAGATGTCGAAGAAACCCTAGAATCGCCTCACCTGACGAACACCAAAGGGGAAGACGAAATGTTCTCGACACTTCAAGCCTTGAAGAACTTGCGGTGCGGATAAAGAACGGCATGAACCCAAAAAAAAACAAGCAACATTGAATGTGACAAGACACCACGCGTCACTCAAACAGCAAAAGACTGGAGAATGGAGGGAATCAGAACGGAAGGAAAAAGATCGGACGGCCAGAAAATCAGTGACGGACAGACTCAAATCACCCAAGATTATAACTTTCAGAACAAAACACAGGGGAACACAGGCACGTAACTTTCACTTAATTCCTTCGATAGATTAACATAAAACACATTTTCTCGCATCAAATCCTGACCTCTCGACTCAAACTAGAACAACGGTGACACTACACAACGAACTAAGAAAGATAACAACATACCACAAGATACTAGATCATAAATAAAGATACTCGTGCCGTGATAGATCCAAACCATTACAGCAGTGATGACACTAGGAAACGAACTAAGATAGCAATAAATGGATAGATCATTGGTAAAGGCACTCGTGCCGTGATAGATGCTCAAACGTCGAACGGGTTTAAGTCGGGGAGGTCCACAGGGGTAACCTTGCGGTACGCATTCTTCACAGTCCTATGAAGCGCTTTCGCTTCTAGGGCGCCAGATGCTGCGGCCTCGCGGACTTCAGCCACCGCGGGCGTAGCGACCTGGGCAACGGCCAACGCATCCCGGCACAGCTCGAGCAGCTAACCAACAAGGCTGCTTCAGTTGCCTCCAGTAGCGCTTCATCGACCTTTGTGGATGCTTCGATTAGCTTCTTGCACAGCGGCTTCAATTCATCTCCTCGAACTAGCCCCTTACTCTCGATGAACTTGAGCAAATTATTGAAAACCCTGAGCTAGACCCCAACCTTCTGAAGAGCTGATGAGACTGTGCCCATCGTCTCGATGTGGCTGAGGTTGGGGACGTTCCACTCGGCACCGCCGGTGGTCATCTTGCGCAGGAACTTGGCCATGGGGATCGCGTCGATGATGGGCATGATTGCGGGGGCGGTGGCGCCGACCTTCGATCTGGAGTTGGTCCGGGACTTTTTCCACTTCCTCCTCACGGCGGTTCAGGGAGAGGATCCTGAAACCAGCCGGGTGACAAATTTCGTCGAGACCGCATCCCTCGGCCTCAACTACCGCCATGAGAGCGGGCTACTGGTTATCACCCCCTCGATCATACTCATCATTGACGCGATCCCCATGGCGAAGTTCCTGCGCAAAATGACCACCGGCGGCGCCGAGTGAAACGTCCCCAACCTCAGCCACATCAAGGCGGTGGGCACAGTCTCATCAACTCTTTAGAAGGTTAGGGTCTAGCTCAGGGTTCTCAGGAATCTGGTCAAGTTCATCAAGAGCAAGGGGCTAGTTGAAGGAGATGAACTGAAGCCACTGTGCAATAAGCTAATCGAAGTATCCACCAAGATCGATGAAGCGCTACCGGAGGCAACTGAAGCAGCCTTGTTGGTCAGTTGCTCGAGCTGCGCCGGGACGCGTTGGCCGTTGCCCAGGTCGCTACAGTCGCGGTGGCTGAAGTCTACGAGGCCGCGGCATCTGGCGCCCCTGGAAGCGAAAGTGCTTCATAGGACTATGAAGAATGCGTACCGCGACACCCAGATCCTCCTCAAGGTTACCCCTGTGGACCTTCCCGACTTAAACCCATTCGACGTTTGAGCATCTATCACGGCACGAGTGTCTTTACTAATGATCTATCCATTTATTGCTATCTTAGTTCGTTTCCTAGTGTCATCACTGCTGTAATGGTTTGGATCTATCACGGCACGAGTATCTTTATTTATGATCTAGTATCTTGTGGTATGTTGTTATCTTTCTTAGTTCGTTGTGTAGTGTCACCGTTGTTCTAGTTTGAGTCGAGAGATCAGGATTTGGTGCGAGAAAATATGTTCTATGTTAATCTATCGAAGGAATCAAGTGAAAGTTACGTACCTGTGTTCCCCTGTGTTTTGTTATGAAAGCTATAATCTTGGATGATTTGAGTCTGTCCGTCACTGATTTTCTGGTGGTCCGATCTTTTTCCTTCCATTCTGATTCCCTCCATTCTCCAATCTTTTACTACTTGACTGGCGCATAGTATCTTGTCACATTCAATACTGATTGTATTTTGAGGTTCACGCCGTTCTTCTTCATCCGCACCGCAAGTTCTTCAAGCATTGAAGCTAGGCTTCAAGCGTTGAAGCTAGGGATGGCAACACCGCAAGTTCTTCAAGCATTGAAGCTAGGGATGGCAACACCGCAAGTTCTTCAAGCATGGAAGCTAGGGATGGCAACGAGACAGGTCGGAGTTAGGTGAAGCTTCCGCGGACACACCCCGAAACCCGAGAATAAAACCCGCCCCGAAACTCATTTCGGGCGGCAATGAGCACCGCCCCCGAAACCCGATGGGCCCCGAAACCCGAGCAAACAGTGATCTGTCAGGGGGCGGCGGCGGTGCCGCGGGCGAGGCGCGGGCGGGTCCTGGGGGATGGGAGGAAGAAGCACGAAGCGGCCTCGCCACTGATGCGGTCAAGGACGAAGCGGCCGCCGCGGGCGTCGCGGACCAGCCAGGGGCCCGGCCCGGGGAGGAAGGAGAAGGCGAAGTCGGCGGCGGCGGAGAGGGCGCGGGCGCTGGCGGCGGAGGACCGGGGCGCCGCCGCGGGGTGGAAGCCTCCGGTGGAGGGAAAGAAGCCGAGGAGGGACAGCGGGTGGAGCGCGTGCACGCGGCGGCGCGGGCGGCCGGTAGCGCCGCCGGCCGCCGGCGGCGCTCGCCGCTCGCGGGCGACAGGGCGAGGGGGGCTAGCGGAGGCGGCTGGGCGAGGGGGATTTGGGGGTGCGGGCGTGCGGCGCACTGGCCGGGAGACGGGGAGAGTGGGAGACGGACGGGGTGAACGGAGAGTTACACTTCGGGATCCCGTGGATCATCCATGGGAAGTATAAACCCTTCTCTGTAAGTCATCGGATCCTTGAACCCAAGATCCGTGAGAGAATTCTGGACCCGCCCCCACCCTCGTCGGATCTGAAACTCGCGGGTCTCGAACCCAGACCCAATTAATTGCCATCCTTACTTGAAGCGTTGAGGATATTTCATCTTCCCCTTTGGTGTTCGTCAGGTGAGGCGATACTAGGGTTTCATTTGACATAGCAGTAAGGTCCATGATCATAATTCTCTGCTCATCCTTCTTTTCTGCAACTAAACCTCCTCAAGAAATAGTTTTTCATTTGCAACCCCGATCCTGTCCAAGAGCAAATTCTTTGTTGAACCTCTCATCTTTTTTAGCTCTTTCTCCCCATCAGTTTTTCTTCTGTGCTCACATATTTTCTAAGGTTGTTGTTACACTATTTTTCTTCTCTTGCAGCAGTACTTCTTTCGCCTTCTTCTTACCAATTGACCTTGTCAATACATTATCCTCTAGGCCTTAAACCTCACCTTGTCTTATTTCACTTAGTAAACTTGCACTCGGATTAGCAGTTAAGCTTGTCTTCTGCTTCTTGTTAGATGTTTTAGCAACAACTAATTTGTCAATTTTAGCAAGCCATTTTGGATGTCTCTCGAACCCGCGCTGCCGTCTCCTTCGTCCTGGGCAAAGGATCACCATCAGACGATGGGAATTGGGAACAGGTGCCGTTGTCAACATCGTCACCGTGTCGATCCATCCTGCAACCACAAGGAACCAATATAGAAAGGTTAAATCTCCAGATAATCATGTGAATTTTGCCTCACCACTTCTGCCGCTTCAATTTCTCCTTGCATTGTTTTGTAGAAAATAGTAGTCGATGTGTTTAATTTGTACCTTCTTCAGAAGCTAAGGAAAGATTACATACTCCAGTGATAGAGGAATTTCCAGGTGAGGAGTAAGATGGATACCAATTTTATCTCCTAGTTAGGGATTTTAAACTTTACTCCTCACCTCAAAATTTTACAATGAAGTTATTTGATTCTATTTAACCGTGGACAGCACCGACATGTACTCAATTTTGCATTCAACCATCACTAATACTCGGTGACTGAATTGTATCGGAAATCTAGGATCTCAAGAGCTTTCATCTGGTGAGTGCAGCTTTTACATGGTGGTTCTTCTAGCGAGCATACAATTCCTAACATGGATTTTTCTAATCTAGACAATGTGGTGCAATTGTATGTAACCAGAAAGAACAAGAAAGAATTAGTACAATCTAAGACCTGTAATCATGGGTACAATCTAAGAACTGCAGATATACATATCTTCTGATTTATTCATGTGCTATTCAGAAACAAGAGCATCAACAGCTCTAAAGTATAAATCCATTTTAAGTCAATATGCTTGTTTTTAGGTTGTGGTATAGGTGCCCTAAAAAAGGTCGTGGGAATCTGACATGTCAATTTATAATATGTAAGCCCATATGCTCACATGCATCATCAACATTAGTGCAGGATGATATATATGCCCCATATGCTTCAGATCCTCCTGTTGTTCCCTATGACTTCATGGAGAAATGCCATGTAAACACTATTTATACCTCTCTTTTCATGGGCATGCATCGTGTAATTATCAGCAGAGGTTATCAAATCTCTCAAAGTTAGACCACAATCCTGTTTCCATTGACGACAAATTAGTTGAACTATATCTCGAGGTAAGTTTGGCGATAGATTATTTAACTTTGATACCTTTCAAATAGTATAGAACATTTGATAATCACTGTACATTTAAGTGCGAGTAGCTGTACTGTACATTGAATGTTATAAGAAAATCAGGCAGCTTAAATAGTGAATTGCTAGAAATGGTAAGGTATCACAAAGCAATATCCCTTTGCAAATAGTGTAAACTTATGCATTGTTATCTACAAGCTTTGTTATAACTGTTGAAAAATTGTTGTTTTAAAAAAATAAATTGGAAAATGAAATTGATCCAGCATATTTCTCATGATCTTCACCCTCTTTGTTAATCCAAGACATCTTCTTTCACAGCATAAATAGGTCGAAAGTTTCTACAGACTTTTGACATTTACTGATTAGAGCGGTGCTTGCATCTTTGCCTAGATTATGGAGTTACAGATGCTGCTGCATTTTTGCAGGAGAGGGTTGGTGATGTTGGGAGTGCCCTTGCACTTATCCAGGCTGGAGTTGATGAGAAAATGAGCTTATTTATCTATTCTGTGGAAAATACTTTCTCTGGTGTTGCATCAAAAAGTATATCCAGAGACTACAGACATTGTTCTAGAAATGAGTGATGTCTATTTCTCATACCCATTTGAATTCTCTAGGTTTGTAACCTGTGCTGTATGCATATTAATATCTTCAACATTTTTGTTTAACGCTCATCCGGTGCATGATGAATTATGCCTCCTTTGGGTTGTGCCAGAGAAATTCACAACTCTCAGCCCCTTAGGTTCCATGTACTTGACTCGTAAGTTATGCTAATACATAAATGCTTGACTCTTAAGGTATTAGCATTGTAGTGTTACAAAGTATTTTGTAGGATGAAATATAATGTTTCCATCTGGTTAGTCACACTCAGTCTTGCTGCATATGATTGTAGTTAGAAAACATCAATATCACTATTCTTTAAAATGACAGATTGACAGTATTTATGAGCAGAGTGCCCGCACATAGTATCTATGGTAAATCCTTAGTTGCGGTTGAAACTTGTGATTAAGAAGTCAAGAAATGACACAAATATTTTTCAGGAAATTATCTATTAGATTCAATAGTACATTAAGAAAGACAATATGAAGCTATAGCTGTGCGATAATTTGGGGAAGTTTCTCCAAAGAATTTTTACTTTGTCAAGCTCGTAGTTTGTTGAAGTCATATTACATTGTGTACTGATAGATACCCGACTGATCTGTTGAACAGGAGAGTGCTAGAGATCATATTATCAAAGTCATCAGGGAGCCAATGCTTCGCTGATATGTTGAACAGGAGAGTGCTAGAAGGTAGATTTTTATGCAGCTCCACATAAGTCTCCGCATAAGAGGATTTATTTAGTCGGTTCTAATGACCATCCAAGAAAAATTCTTCATGTCCAGTAACTATCAACATAAGTGCAAGGTACAAACCTAGTCTTATCAATTTAGGGATGAGCAATGCATTAGGAACTGTATGGTGTTAAGCTTCTTTTCTTTTTAAAAAAAATGCTCCTTCTATTCGACATTTTCATGTTTTAACTATTCTCTAGAACACATATAGAGTGGTATGCTACTGGAACATCATGATGCAAGTTCTTTTCATTACTTACCCCCAAACATCTAGAACATGGATCCAGTGTTTTACTTGTGGTTGTTTATCACTTGAACAGCTAAAAATTGCTGGCAGATAAGAGTCTTCTGTAGCAATGAGTTCAACTAAATTTATCTTGTTGTTTATCACTTGAACATGTAAAAAACTCTGGAACCTCTTTCACCTGCAACATATGGTTGATCAGAAGGTATTATAACATGAGATGTGGGAATTTTTATCCAGATATTCGGTTTGTAACTGTTTTGCATTTGACTTGAGATGCATCTGATTTGACTGTTGATCAAGGAATTTCATTGGGGTTCTGCTAATGGCTTTGAACATGTTAAATATGCCGCTGTAAAAGATGGTGCCATGCTGGTTTGTGTCTACTTTACGTCAGATCAGTAAATATGTGCTTTCTATCATAAAAATACATGGAAAATGAAAAGAAACTAGGCAAATTGGCGCGCTATGCGCACCCATACCAAAAATCTTACCTAAAAATACACCGTAAAAATGTAAACATGTTTGAATGGTTGGCATGTTAACAAAATGCAACAAGAATATGTTGATTAAATTTGAAATAGTAATATAATTTAAGATTTTCATTGTCAAAAATACATATGAAGCACTTCAATTTTGGAGCAAGAATGCATCCCAAAACTAAAAACACTCACACCCGCACCAACCAATTTCAAAAAGGCTAAAGTTGCGAAGGAATTTCCCACAAAGTACTCGCCTTGCTTCACCCTAGAATCTGTCTGAACTCCCAAGGGAACCTGTTTCGAATGGTTGGACATGTTAAGAAAAAGGCAGTAGGAGCATGTTGAGGAAATTTGAAATAGTAATGTAATTTAAGATCTTCATTGTCAAAAATACATATGATAGCATTTTTGCATTGCTTATGCAAGTGTTGTTCCTCAATATCAGGACTAAGACTATGCAACCATTTGATTACTCTCATGATGTGTGTGTTATAGTTATTTGGCAGAGTTTGATTACATGATTCACTTGATCAACCTATTTTGACTCTGTAAAACTATGTAACAAAGGAACCTCAGCTGCTGTAGCTGCTCTTTTTTTTGAATTTGACTTTCACATATTGTGTGATTTTATTTCTAATTGTTTTCAACGTGAAGTTTAGATGGGATATGGGATCAAGACCGGTGGAAAAACAATCGATTTTGTTGTTTTTACATAATGGGAAAGGAGTAGGGCGTGGAAGAGAGGTAGCCTCAAAAGTTGACAGAATCACTTCACCTGATATTTTGCAGTGAGATATCACATAATTAATAACTATCCTCTGAATGATTGCAACCGGTGATTAAAATGATGGCAGACGTTGAGAGAGAGGGAGGGAGGGAGCAACGGGGATCCGGTTGGCTACGGGCTCGGAAGCAACTTGGGGGCAAAAAAATTAGCTTCACCAGCTCCGACTTCTCTGACACCACAGTGGCTGTGTCAGGTGGAGCCAAAGCCGGATGGAGCTTCATCAAATACATGTACCCGTGAGCTTCAGGCCGATTGGTATTTGACTATGGTGGAATACTGGAATCGTGCTAGAAGATGAGGGAAATAGATAGAGGGGGCGGGGGAAGCGAGCAGGATCGATCAGCACAGCCGGCGGTGCAGAGACGACCGGCACCCAGCGGCCGCATGGAGGCGCGGTCTGAGCCCCGTCGCTCACTGGCCTGTTGCGGTCCCTCCTCGGCCATGCGGCAGTGCGCTCTTGGCATTACCGTGTACGGACCGACGACGATGGCATGGTGGACATGCCCATCGCCGGGAAGGACGGGGGCGTGGGATACGCGTTTGCCGCGGAGGTCCCGGACCGCGGGCTGGTGGTCCGATCTGCGGCTGCGCCCTGCGTCAGAAGGCATGCTCGTGGCCAAGTTATCCTACGACGGGAGAAGAACGAGAAGAAGGGACTAATTAGGCTTAGGAACTCACCCGTCAGTATCTAGCAACGTAGAGTATACCACCATACAAATCTATTGTAACGTGTTGATGCTTGTGCTAGGGCATTCTTTTGTCTCTCTAACATCAGTCTCAGTATATAGTTTTATCATACCGTTATCAAAACTGCCATGTCATCTTTTCAATGAAATGAAACTGTCACTCTCAATACATAGTTTCATTGCACAGTTTTATAGATGACCTGTATCATTTATTTTTTGCGTGTAGTTATGATCAAATGTGTATTGCGATTATACTATAACATTATCAGTGCAAGTTTCATTAGGTTTCATGAGACTAGGTAACTATGTCAGCTAGGTAGGTTTTATGGGATAAAACTCCCCTCTTCTCTCTCCTCATAATTAGGTTGACATGTCAGCAAAATTGCTGAGCACATGATACCTATAAAACCATCCGGGACACCCCACTGAGACTGACCTAAGTGTGCATTAGAAATATTTTGCCGTCTAACGCACAGTTACATGCCTAATTGCCTAGTAAATTAGAAAAATTTCAAAAATTGACCTGAATTTGTGAGTCTAAGATTTGATGATAGTCTTCGTAAATCGTGATAATCCTATGTTTCGGAGCCGGGCCTTTGCGCGAGAACAACTAGATAAGAAGCTCATCGGCGGAGGCCAGGAGACCATTGCCCGGCTCGGCGACTCCGAGAGGGAACCGGGCAGCGGCGATGGAGGTGCAGCCGCTCCATCTCCTCCTCGCCCAGCCCCACCACCCTCGCCTCCCCGGTCTCCTCCCCAACCACCCTACCCACTACCTGCCCACCTCCCGCCTCCGACTCCGCGTCCGCCTTCGCAGGCCGAAGCTGCTCGCCGCGGTGCCTTCGCGGCGTCCGCCCGGCAGCCAGGCCGACGCGCCCGGCTGGGAGTGGGCGCCGAACGCCGCGGCGGCGCTGGTGCTCCAGCTGGCCGTGTGCTCGCTCCTGTTCTTCTTCCCCTCCCGCGCCCGAGCTCACGCGCCCCCGCCCCCCGCAGCCGCCGCCGCGGCCGTTGAGGCGACGCAGGAGGAGGATGACCAGGAGTGGGAGGCCGCGCTGCAGAAGTGGAAGACCAAGACCTACGCGCTCTCGGTGCCCCTCCGGGTCGTCGCGCTCCGCGGCTCCTTCCCTCCCTCGTGGATTAAGGTCCGATCTTCCTCATCCACCAGAAGCAAAGCCTCCCCGTTGTCACAATAGAAAAATCATGGCGTAGCATGATTTTATAAGTTCATGGGAGCAAGGAAGCATGGTATGGTGTATCTTATCAGATTTTCTGATACGTTCTTTTGGTGCTCGTAGGATTTCGTTAAGGCCCAGGGCAAGAGGATCAAATTCAGCCCCGAGCTCCGTGCTAATCTTGATGGGATATTCTCTGAGATGTCACAATGTATGGACAAGGGTCAAGTTAAGCCAAAATCTGCAATGGCAGCTGATATTGTGTCGATTGGGGACTCTTGGCTTGGTTATGCCATACGCAAGGGATTGTTAGAACCTGTCAAGAATGCTGAAGAACAGGATTGGTTTCGCAGCCTGAGTGACAGATGGAAGGTGAGAACTGAAACCTTTTAGATTCTCTTGAGTCTGACGATGAATGGCTATTGACGCATGCTCTTGGAAAATAGATTGTTAAATTTGATTAGATTATATTTGCAAAGAAAACATTATGCCTTGTGACTGGATGCTTATGTATTCTTCTTAATAGTCTCGATTTTGTTTATAAATCATTCTAGAATTGTTCGCAAGAATTATGATTCAATCATTATGTTAGCCTTCTGTCCTTACATGCAATCAATAGCAAAATTTTCTGTTGAGTTGTTAGTATGCAAACATTGGGGAGTCAGCTAGGTGTAGGACTAACTAATAGAATTTCTACTTTTAGTTTTTTGGTACCAGTCAGGCAGTCATTAAACAGCATCTCCAATTCCTTAAGATTTTCTGTAACTTGGCTGTGAAGATGCCCCGCTATTTAGTTTGCATTTTCATTATAGTCTATCAGGTTCATTTGTGCAGGAACCAGAATGGAGAGGCAGATCCTAATGGCTCAGTATGGGGAGTTCCATACCGATGGGGTACCATGGTCATCGCGTACAAGAAAAACAAGTTCAAAAGGCATAATTTGAAACCAATACAGGTGAACATTTTTCTTGAGTAAATGTGCAATGTTAAACTTACAAGGACAAGTATGTGTAAATTGAATTATTTTGGGGACATACAACTTCCCTTTTCTTCGGTGAAATAAAAATGTGAAGCTAGGTACTGAAACAGGCATTTTTCTTGTGATGTGGTGTCCTGTGTAATGTATCACTAATGAACCTGGTAGGTGTTAATTATATAGATTTGTTGTTATCCGCAGGATTGGGAGGATTTGTGGAGGCCTGAACTTGCTGGGAAGATTGCAATGGTTGATTCTCCTAGAGAGGTCATTGGTGCAGTTCTGAAGCATCTGGGTTCATCATACAACACAGTTGACATGGAAACAGATGTCAGTGGTGGTAGAGAAGCAGTCTTGAAAAGCTTTACGCAACTACAAAAGCAGGTTTGCCCCAGATATAGTAGCTGACCACCCAAAATTCTGAATTATAATTTGCTGGGCTGGATCTGATTTTCTTTGCCTTTGGTAGGTCCAACTATTCGACAGTATGAACTACCTGAAGTCATTTAGTGTTGGAGATGTATGGGTTGCAGTGGGCTGGAGCAGTGATGTGATCCCTGCTGCAAAGCGAATGTCTAATGTCGCTGTGGTAGTTCCCAAGTCAGGCAGCAGCCTATGGGCTGATCTATGGGTATGATACAGTTGCCTCATGAACAATGCCTTGTGAATTTGTGGTAACGAACTCTCTATCTTACTGATTGCCTTGTTTTGTGCATTGTAGGTGGTACCATGCGCGTCTAGATTTCAGACCGACCAAATCGGTGGCAGAACCAGAGGCCCATCTCCACTCATCCACCAATGGTTTGACTTCTGCCTGCAGAGCGCTAGGAGCCTACCCTTCCGCCAAGACATCATCCCAGGAGCATCACCTCTGTACCTGGAGAACCCTGTGCCGGAGGTCCCTCAAGACAAGAACAAGAGGAAGCCGAAGCTGGACACGAACATCGTCAGGGGAGTGCCTCCACCTGAGATCCTGGAGAAATGTGAGTTCTTAGAACCACTGTCGGGCAAGGCGTTGGAGGATTACCAGTGGCTAGTATCGAGGATGCAGAGACCACGGCTTGGTCTGTTCGGGAATGCGTTGCAAAAGATATCGAGTGTATTGGACTTGAAATCAAGATTATAGAGCTCGTGTACTGCACTTGACCAAGCTTTTTGCTCTCTGTGTTGTAGTGTTGCTTGTTGTCATAATTCTGTGTTGGGTCAGTGATGCTGATCAGTCGTCAAGAGGAAGACGGGGGCGGGTATTCCGTTCGTGCGCCAAAGATCTGAAATTGCGAGGCCGGCCTTGCCACGGTTATCATCGTAGGCAGCCCGGCCAAATCGAGAATGTGTCGAGCAAACAGATGCCGAGCCAGCCAGGAAAGGCAGGCAGAAGGGCGCCTGCTGCGCTGCGCTGTTTCTGATCAGAATCGGTAGTTCAGGGGGCTTCAGATATATCTTACATTTTTATTGTTCTTGATTCTTCAGTCGTCACATACTCAGAGTCACATGTATGTATACTGCACAAGAAGAGAATTTACACAACACCTCGCTTCTCCCAATCATGGCTGGCACTTTCAAGTCCACGGAAAACGAAACCAGACAATGAAATTCGAAATCTAACCATCTAGTAGACGGACCGTCCTAATTGCAATGGAGAAATGTCCGAAAATGAAGTCAGACAGCTGATGAACCGCCAATACATGAACCAGAACCACCGCCGAATGAGTCACTCTTGAGCAGACGGAACCACCAGATCATGAGAAGAGTCTGGCCAATGCAGATACCCGGCAAGCATCTCTCTCACAGTTTCAATTTGCCCAGGTCAATCTTTTGCTTAGGGTACGTGTAGGCTTCATAATTTATCTTCTGGCCTAGGGAGCCCAGCTTTGTGAGTGCGGTTATCAGGTCAACCTGTCATACAGAACACAGAGGCACAAGTTAGCATCAATCAAGAGAGAGATGAACCCTCCTGATACACTGGCAGTTCGTGCACAAACGAAAATCAGTAGCTTACTTCATAGTCTGTCCGGGATACTGTTTCACGACTCCTTTGGTACTTCTCGACCCATGGGCGGCAATCTGGATCAGCAATCAGTCGTTCCTCGGTAGCGGCTTGGTCAGGTCCGAGGAAGGCTGACATCACAGCAAGCTGCAAAAGGAGACCTATCTGTTAAGCATGACACTAGATGACAGTTTTTGCATTCTTTCATGGAAAAATGTGATCACTGTGAAGGGAGTAGTGGTCACCTGGCGAGGACCCAACCCAACAGCAACGAACCTATCCTTCATCTCCTGCACAGAAGCTTTGCTCCAATCAGGTACCCTTCCCTCTGGGTCAGCATCTTGTGCATCTGTTCTCCCAAATGTTCTGTCGAACAGGCCCCACTGCGATGTTAAATAATCACAACACAAAATCAAAAAGAAAAATAAATCAGCGCATTAAATTAGGAGCGAGGACAGACTGAACATATGCAGTATCATGTGGCATAAGGAGCAATATGGCGCAGCGAATACCTGCCCGTTTGAACCATATGCAGAGTATAGGGTTCTTCCCTTATCTTCATTTCCACCACATTTGGCAATGGCCGCATCAAGAAATGATCTCTTCAGTGCTGATTGTGCTGTTTCAAGAAAAAACACGATTCTTAATTTAACACTAGCAGAAGTGCAGAAGCGCTCGCCAGTAAAGATCAACAGGTTCAATAATGCTAGTATAGTTACACTGGAAATTGCCAAACCTGCAAACTGGATCAGGTCTGCAAATGAAATTGGACCTCCCTTGGAATTGGAATCTATCTCCTTTTTGGCTTCAGTCAGCAGATCCAAGGCAGCAGAGAGCCCACTGTTTTCAGGTCTGCTTATTTCTGGGCTTTATTTGAAAAAATAAGTATCAAATGATGGAGCAACAAGGTCAAGAAACTATTTACTTGTTAGATCATCTTCAGCTGAGCATTTTTCCCCTCAAAACAAAAAAAGAACAGAAGAAAAAAAGAAGATGCTACCTAGCCTGATAGATCCATTTGCACCTCCAGTTTTTGTGGCCTGCGGAATAATTAAACAGCCCAGTGGCAAAGGTTATTTCCAACTTTCCAAGTGTACCACGTACAGAAAGGCCCAAATGCTAATGACAGAAAGCCATTCAGAGACCAGACCTTGTCATATGTGATGGCATCATTCAGTGCCAAGGTCAACAAAGATGGAACGAGCTCTGGCTTAGCCTTCAAAAGATTTTCAGTTTCACTATTTCAGCCGACAGGAGTGATTGATAGGTGAAGGAGAAATGCCGAGTATAATGGGCTAAGGTGTCTCACCTTTATGGCTGTATAGAGGGTATCCTTGATGCTTGCTGAAGAAAGAATCAAATACTTCAGTTACCTTTTTTTAAGAAGCATAATATAGAGTATCATTGAAGGGAAAAGAACAGTGTTACGTGACCTACATTGGAACTCAGAGCGTTGTCTACGCTCAATGAGATCAGCTGCAGTTGCCTCTCCCGTGAATTTGGAAGAGCCCTCAATCATTTCCTAATCCAAGGCATAAACCAAGTTCAGTTTGCTACCTCACAAAACTAACTTTCCCATTATGCTACATTTGTTGTTCACTTCTGTTGCGCTAATCGAGAGCTGCATTGACCGCTAACAAAGCAAGCACGTACCAGACCAATGGCGGTCCCGACGCAGCTGCCGATGAAATCCCTCCTACGGAATCGCAGACGCTCGTCATGACCAGCAGCCTCGAGGCCCTCAACATTGCCCTTGCAGCAGACTTGAATCTACATACAAACGTGTGGGGGGGAAAACAACTAAGAATCACGCGAAACGCACAGCTTGAATCAGCGAGAATTTTGCAGAGTTCAGAAGCGTACGTGCGCGTGCCTCCGTGCCGGAGACGAGACGGAAGAGGACGAGGAGGCAG
The DNA here is from genome assembly GCF_000263155.2 of Setaria italica. Classification (NCBI taxonomy): domain Eukaryota; kingdom Viridiplantae; phylum Streptophyta; class Magnoliopsida; order Poales; family Poaceae; genus Setaria; species Setaria italica. The sequence continues at coordinate 29,032,010 of NC_028456.1, read as the reverse complement.
CGACGCCGCGGGCGCCGAGCAGCGCGGTGGAGAGGAAGGCCGCCCCCGCCATTTTCAGCTGCTCGCCACTTCGCGCGCGGCTGATGCAGAGATGATGACGCTTGGCTGCTTCAGTGCTTCAGGCTGCTGGCTGGCGTGGCGGTGCCGGAGTGGCGCGCGAGGATAAGGCGGCGAAATCGTAGGTTACCTGTCTGCGCCACACGTTGCATATCGCGGGCTGCATCCTCCGCGTCCGATTGCCTCCACGCTGTCAGCTCAGCTGGAGCTGCCTAGAAGCTTTCGATGGTGACAGGACAGGATGCATCCGACTGTCAGCAGCAATGTGGCAGCAGCATCAGTTCATCACGGCTCCTGCAGAACAGAAATGAACGGGTGGAGCAGCTTGTGAAACCTGACGATGTCACAGCATCTGCTTATTTGAGCTCAGTATCGAAAGCATGTCATCTGAATATCTGATTATTATTAATACTTGCTACAACATGCAAATGCAAGTACACAAAAGGGAGGGTGACAAGGAGGCAGACAGACAGAGGTTAAAAACATTCAGGAGTTCATAATAACTTCATATAGACTAGGGATACAAGTCCAAATGCATAAGCACGCAACGTTACAAGGGCCAGCTAACACAATGGGAGTGAATAGTGATTGTCATGTGGGTTGTGGCCTTGTGGAAGTTGCTGCTGCACCTCCAGCATTGCATTTAGACACTTTGTGGAAATGACAACATCTTCTATCTTCAAAAAGGGCAACATCACCGCTGGTAAGACTGGTTCTCCCTCCGCTTCACATAGCGGGTCCGGTCGCTGTACCGTGGCCTATCTTGGGCTCTCTGAGGTACTGGCTCCACCCTTCTCTGCCTCTCTGGTGATCGCTGAACGATTTCCCCATTTACGAATAACTCAGCTGCAAAGAGAGAGAGCTTCATGAAAACCTGACAATATGTTTTCGCATTTTGGAGGACAGCCCAAAGGTCAGAAATAAATGATTATTAATTAAAAATATCGATAACAGTCCGAACTCCAAAAGGATTGAAATGTACTGCACTTAAGAAATTTGGAAGGAAACAAGACTTTAAGGAAATTGGGAAGGAAACATGACAATTGACAGAAATGCAATGAATTGTAGAGTGTTTCAGTATAAGTGAAAGAATAAAATGACTGGTTGGCTCTTAATACAAGTGAAATTTCATACAACTATCAAAACCGAACTAAATATCAGGAAATGTGGGTTTCAAGTAACTGTATAACATTGAAAGACAGAAAAGTTAAGAAGTATATTCAACTTCGTTTTCATATCTCATCTTTCAACAAAATTTCTTCATTTCATCATTCGTCTTAGAACGACAAGCAACACTGAAACCTATAATCGCCAGACTAAAAACCAAAAGGAATGCAGAAAGTAGCACTCTGTCTAACTAACAATGCATAAACTATTGCAAAAGTGTCAATCGGAACCGTACATCACAAACTGACGTTTTCTGCCAGGCAAATGCTGAATCAGTTATCTATCAAGAGCTAGCATGAAATGAACACACTCAATGACTCAACTGAACAAAAACATACAGATACAGGACACTCAAGAAATAAGCTTACCACCATAGTCTTTGTTCTCAGCATCAACATAAGAGTCAGGAAGCACAAAAAGAACACCTGGAAGGCCTGTTTTATTGAAATCACAAAGCATGGTTAGTGCACACTGAACCAGTGATGTTCAATCTAGCTACTGAATGTTCAGCACATTATTATAGCTGCAATTACTTGTAGAAGCACATATTCGCAAAACATGTCACTAAAGAAAGCAACGCATCATTTTTCCTGATGTGACCAAAATGAACACAATGCAATAGTACCTAAGTGAAAATATAAAGAGAATGAGTTATGTAAAGGATTATAAAGACTACAAGATTGAACTAGTAGAATGCAGTTGAGGGTCCTCATATACAGAAGTCTTAGTTCTGTTATCAAGTTAAGCAATACTAATCTGTATAGCACAACATAACTTACTGGTAATATGAAAATAATTAAGCCCTCTTCATGTACAGAATTCTAAATTTTTGTGTCATCAAGTTATATAACTATCCATACAAACAAAATAGGGTACCTTCGAGCTTGTTGGAAGTCTCCTCGTCAATCTCGCACCCGAACCCGAAGTAGCGCTCGCAGGACACGTTGTATATCCTCTTCTTCGCCTCCTCCTCACTGCAACAACAGACACCCAATTAGCCAAAATTAACTCTCCCTCCGCGGAGCATCCAAGCCCATGGAGAAATTTGATTGACTCAGGAAGAACATCTAACCTCCCTACGACCTGGGCAAGGGTCTGTATGTAGCAATCGATCATCTGCTGCTTGGTGGCCCCCTCGCCCCCGGGCTTGTCCATGACGATGAGCCAGTGCTCGTAGTCGCACCCGGGGAACAGCGGCGCCATCTCCGTCGGCGCACGGTCACCTCCCTGCCCCGAACGCAGCGGCGAGTAGGAGGAGTCCGGCCGCCGTGCCATGCAGCGGACGGACCCGACTCCGCCGCCGCTTTGCCGCGGGGGGCGGGCGGAGGAATAGGACGGGAGGCGCCGAGACGGGAGGAGCGGCCGCGCCGGGCGGGCGGCGACGACGGCGCGCGCTGCGGTGGCCATGGCTGCCGAGGGAAGAGGTGGGTTGGCCGGCCGCGAAGTGGAGGAGGGGCGTAGGTGAAGCTGAAATGGCGAGGCGAGAGGGGTTTCGAATTGGATGGGGTTTTGATGAGGGAAGAGGACGAACGAGGAGATATTTGCTGCGGATTGAGGAGTGAGAGCGTGTTGGCAGTGAACCTCCAGTGGGCCGCCCGTTAGCCTGCTTACTAGCGCGCTCTCAGACTGGAGGCCCAAATAAACAGCCCAATCAATACGTCCGGCCCGTTGGTTTTTGTTTTCCAACTTCTTCTTTATTTTTTCTTCTGTTGCTTTCAAATATTAATAACTTGATTCAATGATTCGGATATCCAGATCTTAAAAGAGTTTGAAGGACATCTGGAGCGTTCCTCCCCACAACCTTGGCAACCTGCAGGATCTTCAGCGCCCTCCACGCCTCGATCCAGATCCAGGTATCGATTCCGCAACAGGGTCACCTTTCTTCCTTCCCCCGTCGTCGTCCTCATCATCCTCTGCACTTGCGCGGGTTGGTTGGTTGGAGATCCATCCTCGATTGGTTAGGATGCGTAGCTAGGTTGGGCGGGTCGCTCGTTTTGGTCTGCAGGATTTAGTCCTGAAATCGAAACATGATTCGTCTACGAGTGCTAATACCGGTTTATTTTTCTGAATCTTTTGTGTGTTCAAGTTCAATTGAGTTCCCCCATTTGAGATAATATAGGGACGCAATACGCAGAGTAGCTTCTTCCCTTCCGTTCAACGTGAATGTGGAGTTGTGCGCCATAGCTGGTGTCTTTTAACTGGCGATCTCATGACCGTTTCACCTACAAGGCTACAATGTTTTGCTGATTCTGAATTTCGTTCCTGATGCAGCGGCTGAAAGATGGATGCGAACAGGCGCCAGAGTGGAATTCAGCAGTTGTTGGCTGCAGAGCAAGAGGCTCAGCAGATTGTAAATGCAGCTAGAGCTGGTAATACGTACTATCTTATTTTTGGCACAAATTATTACAGATCAAGTTAGTGTTCAAGAGCAAGTACCGTGTGCTTAAGAGCTTCCTCCTTGTATTTGATATATCAATTAATCTTTATGGACATATTTCAAATGGTGGGTAAAGCCATGTTCACTTTGTGCCTTAGAGAGATCAGCATCTAGTTTGTAGAATTGCCTTTGGTATACTGCTTATTTTGCTTCAGTCTAGTGACTCTTTTTACTTCTTAGGACACACCATACCACTCCAAAGCCACATGTTGACTAGCTGTACAAATTTGCATAATCGAAGTCAGAAAACAAAAGTTTAAAATATTACTTTTCTTTGACTGAATCATGTTCCATTGTGAAGCCCTTGGTCTAGAAATATCTGTTGAACTTCAATGGGTAATATCTGCGATTATGATTCATGAAACTAAAGCAAAAGGATCTGATTTTGATGAGTTGTGATGTGAACTTGAACGTTTTCTGTTCAACAGCTAAGTCGGCTAGGCTTAGGCAAGCCAAGGAGGAAGCTGAGAGGGAAATAGCTGAATACCGTTCCCAAATGGAGGCTGAATTCCAGAGAAAGGTTGCAGAGGTATGTCACTTACCCATCCTGCTTGATTGTTCACAAGATTGCAGGGAATGAGTCTATTTCTTTGTTGTTCTCAGAAAAGTGGTGATTCCGGTGCAAATGTTAAACGTCTTGATCAAGAGACAGCAGCAAAAATCGAGCAACTCAATCAACAGGCTGCAAGCATCTCCCCTGAAGTTATTCAGATGCTGCTGAGGCATGTGACCACTGTGAAGAACTAAACGTTGATGTGCGGCAAATATGATTGCAACCTTGTATTTTCTATATATTTATCTATATCAGAGTGTTAATAAATGATTTGTCACTTATAGCTGTAATCCCATGTTCTTGATCACAGAATAAGCTGCTGCAGTTTAGCAGCAAACCTGCCTGGTACTATCAGAACTTGGTGATCATTTGGTAACAGTAAATATTGCTTTTTCTTGTTTCTTTTTGAGGAAATGTTATTTTTCATGTGTTTCTGAAAGATCAACTTTGTGGCCGCTAGTTCATATATGAGTATGATATCTACCATTATTTTTTCCTTTCGTATACCAATTCCAATTTCGGCCCCATGATATGGTGAGGAAATCTATGGCCTACCACAGGATTCAAGTCCGGGGTTGAGAGTTGAGGCAAGTCCGGGGATCCATCAGTAGTTCATTTTGCAAAACAAACATTAATAAATTTCGTACAAATCGAAAGGATACTATTGACAAAATTTTGTAGAAACCAAAAGCTGAACATTAATAATTTTAGGGGGTGTTTGGATACGAGGTGTTAAACTTTAACAGTGTCACATCGGATGTTCGGATGCTAATTAGAAGAACTAAACATGAGCTAATTATAAAACTAATTGCAGAACCCTGTGTTAATTCGCGAGACGAATCTATTAAGCCTAATTAATCCATCATTAGCAAATGGTTACTGTAGCACCACATTGTCAAATCATGGACTAATTAGGCTTAATAGATTCGTCTCGCGAATTATACTCCATCTGTGCAATTAGTTTTGTAATTAGCCTATATTTAATACTCCTAATTAGCATCCAAACATCCGATGTGACGGGTGTTAAACTTTAACAGGTGGTTGCCAAATAGGCCCTTAGTATAGAGCCAAGCATTAAAGTCTAAAGATACAAAATAACTAAAAATGCATGTAAATATTATGATTACTTCCTAAGCACTAACAACAGCGACATAAGGTAATTCCACCGAACCCATATATAGCTTGCCACCTTTCCTCTCCACCACCTCTGTTGGTCTCACGTTCTTTGGTCCTCTCATCACCTGAAGCACCTTCCCGTCAGCGTCAATCCTTACTGCAAGTAGGTGGCGATCAGGACCAAATGGCAGCTCCATCTTCTCTCGGTGCAGCGCCACCCAAAAACCACCTCTTCCGTCAGGCCTCACATTATCAGGGTAACCCGGTAGATCGGCAAGCGTCTCCGATGTGCCAACCTTGGGGCCGGTGATCCAGTACCTCATCAACTTGCACGGTCCGGTTAGCGCGACCACGAGGTGCGTCCGATCAGCACTGATGGCAAGGCCATTGGGGTAAGTGATGCCGGATTGCAACACGGTGACATGATCCGTTTTCGGATCGTACTTCATCAGGCGGCCAGTCGAGTCCCCGGTCGCCGTCACCCTCTCGTGCTGCGACCGTGAGTACTTCATGCTACTATCCGTAAAATACACCTCTCCGGTGACTTGGTCGACATCAACGCCGTTGGTGAAGCGGAGCGGCTTGCCGTCGACCATCGTGGCCACCACCGTCGCCTCGCCGCCGCCGGGTCCAACGCGCATCAGCCCCTTGTACGCGTCGGCGATGTAGAGGTCTCCAGACCCGTAGTGGAAGCGCAGGCCCAACGGGCGGCCGCACATGCTCTCCGTGACTTCCGCCGGGCGGACCCTGGACGCGGTGCAGGCCTTGGCGTTGTACCCCGGGCTGTAGGCGTAGGTCGACCACCCGCGTGCGTGCCCGTTCCACTTCAGGACGCGGCCGTCGGAGACGCCGCTGTAAGGGCCGGCGCCGGCGCCGTCGAAGGCGACGCTCTCCGGGCCGCGCAGGAACGATCCGCGCAGCTTGAGGTGCTGGCTCCGGCTGCCGTCGATGGTGCCCGTTTCGCGAACGGGGCGCGCCGCGCACGGCAGGAGCAGCTGCAGGACGGCGAGGCACGAGATGGCGAGCGCCAGGGGAAGCTTCGCCCTGATCGCCATGACTACGGCTTCTCTTGGTCTTGATCAGGTTGGTTCGGTGGAAAGAAACGCAGGGCGGGCTCGCTTTTTATAGCGGCTTGCGTTGTATCGGCTGTTCGACTCGGTGATACGGTCTCGCAGTCGCACCCGTGTCGGATTCGGTGGGTCGTTTCCTCGTAGGCGTGGCGTAGGGGTGAATCGACGATCTCTGTTACGATTCGGATACGGATTAATCGCCGGGTACCTCTGCGGCTCTGCTCCTTGGCCTCCTGCAGTGTCGCGCGCGCCCGTGGCTTCTGAGTGGTTCACGAGCAGTCTTGGAGGCTCGCAAATCAGAAGCTCTCCCTGGGGCGAACTGCTTCTGCGCACGAAAAGCATCCTGCTGTTATAAGAGAGCTGCTTATAAGCCACAGACACTATTGACACTGCTGTTGTTCTCAAAAGGAAGTTTTGAGGAAACTTGTAATTATTGTTTGTTGACCAAACGAAGCTTTAGGTCGTGTTGTCAGAATTCAGATTAACATGGGGAATAGAACTTGCTGAGGTTAATTGATTACTCTGATCGCGTATTGAATTGATACAACGACTCGACCGAAGCTCATGAAAAAGGGAACCGTGGACAGTACCGACACTGCCTTCCTCTGTCCCAAACGGCGCCGTGGCCTGCAACCTGCCACCAGCCCAGCCGCGCCGTCGCCTTGCCGTCCCGCTCGTTCGCGTCGTCTTCTTCTCCTGGCCTGTCCTGCGATGGAAATTAGCCCGACATAGATATCCTGTTCTTGAACCCCTACGCAGTCGCCCCTGCCACTTACCTGGCGTTCCCGACAGTGCTCCAAGCGACCACGCCAGCGTCACCACGCCGGCGTCACCGTGGAGCGCCACCTGGAGCACGTCCCTGTGGTCGTCGTGCCGAGTAATAGATAAGCTCACCAGCTTGAACAGATCGACGGTCGTCATGCCGAGTAATAAACACAGATCGAGAGCTCTGAAATGAGAGCTTTGAAATGCCACTGACCAGCTTCAAGTATTATGGCTAGAGCCACGCCTAATAAACAGATAGAAAGCGCATCTTCGCCAAAGTCGCGAGAAGAGACCAAGCCACAGTAATTTCCACCTTACAGAAGCCAAGCCCACATGTAGCGCTGCTACAGCCGGCCTTCAAAGGTGTGAAGACAACGCTGCCTTCTACAACATCGTCTGATCTGTTATCAACTTGTGAAGCCACCACACGAACTTTCAGCTGCCCACTTAATTCCACAGAAACAACATTCCTTGAAAGATTGATTTCACCTTCACAACTCGTTGGCATTCTTCCATCTCGAGAATCAAGCAGCCACGATATCCCCAATGTGTATGCTGGCAGTACGGGCAGTAACTTTTCCTCGAAGATGATCCGGCCATGAACCATCGGTAACTCAGACTCTGACTAGAGTGGCCTCAACTGTATTATCAAGTGGTGCAAATCTGACCTCAAGTGTGCAACGCTTGCTAGAGTAACGTTTACGAATTATGAAAGGGCCGTGGGCAAAGGAATAAACTGCAGAGTGCTCGAAGACTTCCAAGCACAAAACTTTCTCCTCAGACTCTGTTTCTCCCTTTACTTTTAGCTGAACTTCGAACGCTACTGGATCGATAAATACAACTGCACGGGATGGGCCTGTCAACAGCAGATATGAATCCTGCAAGCGTCACAGTTAACTGATCAAAAGATGGTTGATGTTTCCTTATAAGAAACAAAAATGGTATAGCCAACCCGCATCAACAACAATAGTTATTATTGTCTGCTTGACTATACAGTGGATCAGGTGATAAGCATGTAAAAAATCAGTCACAAACTTCACTTTGTATAGATTATACAACAAGCAACTTCATGCATTCAGTTTTTACCAATGAGTTCTCTACAAAAAGAGCATTAAGGATGAAAGATTATTGATTACTCGATCAGGAACTCCTTTTGATCAAACTGTGGATATACCGAAGATCCATAAGAAGAAGAAACACCAGCCCCTACAGCAAATATATAAACATGCATACACAACAACAGCTGAAGAAAATCAGAAAAGGCAAAGCAAAATGCATACATAGCGATGCATATATATATATATATATATATATATATACACACACCTCTTGAGTTAGGACTTGGCAGTTATCCCTTGTGCGGTTAAAAAGAAGGTTCCGGTTTTGATCTACCGAGTCCCTGGTGGCAACCCAGCCATAGACATGCAGTGGCCACTCTAGGCCATCTTTTGTTTCAATCACTTCGACTGAAAAGATCTGCAAGACATCCTCGCACGAAGCATATCTCGGGATAGTTCCTTCCGTATATCGCATGGGAGGAACAGAGGCTGTAATTACAAGACGTAACAGGATAAACCATTTGAAGCATACGCAGTTGCGAATCACCAAAACAAGCGGTCGAGTTTCTTTGACTATTAGGGTGTGTTTGGCGACTAACGGGAAGGGGCATGGGAATTAGTGGTGGGAGTTGGCGGAGGTAATTCACTTGGGATATGATTTTTGTGTCGTTCCCTTGTTTGTTTTTTTTGAGAAAATTAAGAGTGGGAGTTTTAAGTAAGACTAGATATCCCTTGTTTGGTGTGACGGTTTAGAGGTGGGAAATTATATCTTAAGTATCTTCCACTTAAAATAAATTCCCACCCCTCTTCCTGGGAAGTGATCGGTGCGAGTTGCCCCTCTAAATTTCCTCCATTACTCATCCCGTTAAAACTCTCGTGCCCACCAAACAAACAATAAAACTTTAATCTCTTCCATCTAAACTCCTGGCCTCCCGACCACTTACTTCCAACCAAACGAACCGTCAGGGTTCAAATCGTGTCGATACTGCTACCTCAAAAGCCAATTAATCTATCTGTACTTTCCACAGAAAATGATCAGGCTCGTCGCGACAATTCATCAATTTGGATGGTAAATTAAACTTACTGTTGTCTTCGAAGGAGCCATAGAGGTCAGCAAAGCACTCTTCCCAGCCGCGACGGAACGAAAGCATCCAATCCTGGGCGGCCTCGTCCTCGTCCAGCAATCTCCCCTCCTCCTCCCCCTTTTCTTCCTTCTCTCGAGCAGGTGGAGGTGGATTGTTCTTCTCCTCCGCTGGCTTTTCTTTGTCGGTCCTGCTGAGAAGCAACTTCTCCTCGCGACGCCGGCTCCTAGATGGCCTCCCTTTGCTGCGGCGGAGGCGGCTGCTTCTCCTCACCTGATCCCCCGCCGCCTCCGTCTCCCACGGCACCTCCATCGGAAGCTCGCCGCCTACCCTGCTTTGCTTTCCCCACCGCCGCCTGAGGGCCTGGATTGGTTAGGGTTCTCTCTCCGGAGCTTTTGAGATTAGAGGGGCATTGGCGGCGATCGAGTGCTGGCGCCGTTTGATCTGTTTGCATCTTCCTCTTTGGTTAAAAATATTATAACATATTATTATTTAATAATGGATCACAAAATAGTAGTGACCATTTAATTTTTTTTGCAATCAATATGAATTTATAGATTTTATATGCACTAGTATTTTATTTACATGATAAATTGGTAAGTATTTTATTTACATGATAAATTGATAAGTATCTTCTTCCAACATTTTAGGCACAAAGGCAGATTTGTGAGAGATCTTTTGGAGCTGATAGAAATAAACAAATTTTACTTTACTGCACAAAAAGTAAGAACATATTCTGGCAATCATGAATCATCATTAAAGGAAAAGGGTAGAAACTGCGAATACGAGGGAAATTGATGTAGTTGCTTGATCCATCTTCTTTGGGAAAGTCAAATCGAAACGGGTTGAAATCAGAAGCAATGTAAACAATTTACAAGGAAACGGGGCAAAATGCAAGAACAATGGCAGAGGCGATTCCTGCACATGATTGATTTTGGAACCTTCTTTCGCGCTAATACACATACTATGAGTAGCCGTTCTTACATGAGAGCTGCAGATTCACAACACTGAAACACCCACATTCACAACACTGAAACACCCACAAGCTACTGTTGAAATGAAGACCGAAACTTGCTGAGACAATAAATCTTTTGCAATTGTAAAAAAAAAATGAAATTGTCTGAGACAAAAATCTGAACATATATGATACACCAACTCAATCCAAGCTCATGAAACAATGAACTGGAAACAGTAGTGAGAGTGAATGCGCAGTGGCAATGCCGCAATAGGCAACTAAGCTCTACATTCACACTGTGTTTCCACGTCCTAAAGACCTAAACGGCGCCGTGGTATGCCCGCCGTCACATCTTTCCTGCCGCGCCGTTTCCTCAGCCGCTGCCACCAATGCATCTTCTTGGCCTGCACCCGGCTCCGGTTGGCCGCCCCCCGCATCTTCACGCTTGCCGGAGTTCTCCGCTTGCCCCGCAAGTGCCGCCGCATGGCGTCGAACAACGCGTGCATGTTCCCGCCGCCGCCGCGCCTCTTCGCCGGTGCGCCGCCTACCACCGTCCGGCTCGTGATCTCCTTATCCTGGCGTTTCGTGCGGTGGAACATTTCCCCGAGATGCCTCCATGGCGACTTGCGGTGGTGTTCGCCGGGGATGAGCCTGGAAGACGGGCCCTCCAGGCCGCGTCCCAAGTGGTGGTGGTGGTCGTGGCGATGGTGGAACACCATGTCGATCTTGTTCTTGAGCATCCGCAGCCGCCCCACCCGCCTCTCCAGGATCTCCTGGCGGCGGCGCCTCCTCATGGATCTCGACACCCGAGGTGCGTACACAGGCGGCGCAATTCCACGCAGCGACACCGGCGGTGCGGGTGCAAAGCCATGCAGCGACAACGGCGGCGCAATGCCTCGCCGCGACACCGGCGGCGGTGAGTAGGAAGCAGAAGCGCTCGACTCCAGTGACGCTGTAGGGCTCGTGGAAGGATACGAAACGGCGGCGCCCGATGAGCTGTTGCTCCTGCTGATGTACATGCTGCCGGAGTCGACGCGTTTCAGCGTTCGCCGGGGCATTCTGCTACTTGTCCGCCCCGCGCTGGAAACGGAGGCGTTCGTCCTCCCTCGCCGCCGCGGAGTGTTCTCTTCTTCTGCTTCTTCTTCAGCTCGGCGCAGGCAGCGCTCCTTGAGGTCCCGGTCCTGCCTGTGCCTGATGCGGCTGCGTACGGTGACCATCGTGTTGCTCGAGGAAGAGAGTTCCGGCGAGGCCACGCCGCGTCCGGTTCTCTCCGAGCCACGGCGCGACGCCACGCCCAGGGACAGCCCGGAGTCCAATCTCCCAAAACGACGCGTCGAATAGGAGGAACCTTCTTGTCCCACGTGCCGCGGTGTGCCGCGGCCATGCAGCCGTGCCGGCGCAAGAGACATCTCCCGCGACACGGAGCGGCGCCTGCTGCTGCTGCCCTCCAGCGACGACGACTGGTCACCACGCCCGGAGGTGCGACGCGTCCTGTCCCGATGGCCAGCGTGCCGATTGCTTCCGGTCACCGTGCCATGCCGCGACATCGCAGCCACGCCGCGTCCGGTTCGCTCCGAGCCACGGCGCGACGCCATGCCCAAGGACAATCCGGAATCCAGCCTCCCGAAACGGCGCGTCGAGGAGGAGCTCTCCGCTCCCGGGTGCCGCCCCGTGCCGCGGCCGTGCTGCAGCCATGCCCGACCCAGGGACACCTCCCGCGACACGGAGCGCCGGCGGCTGCTGCCCTCCAGCGACGAAAGGTCACCACGGCCGGAGCTCTGGCGCGTTCTGTCCCGGCGATCAGCGTGCCGGTTGCTTCCGGTCACCGTGCCATGCTGCGACGTCGCAGCCACGGGCAAACGGTAGAGGCTGAGGCCGGAATTCCGCTGCTCTCCGCTTGGACGGTGCCGCGGCGTCAATGCAGATACCGCAGTTCTCGACGAGCGGTAGGAGGCGAGACGGGCAAGGAGAGGCTCTTCCGCCGTCTGGCGATGGCCGTCGAAGTGGCCGCCGGCTCGGCTTGACACTGTTGAGTACTGTTGGTTAAGCCGGCTGGATCGCTCGCCGGGTGGGATGCTGGGGCTGGGTGACGGTGACACCAGTGGCCTCAGGGTTAGGGGTGGCTCGGCGTCGCGTGTCCGGCGATCTGATCGGATGGAGAGCTTCCTCTCCAGCACAGGCGACATCAGAGAACCTGATAGCATCTGAAAAACAGGTGTCCTATTGATCAGCGTTTGCCAAGAGAGCATAGACAAGTGAAGGTGAAATGATGTTCTTTACGATTACTGGCACGGAAATAAATTTACCTTTGCCTGCTTCAGGAGCGTCTGCTGGGTAGCATCATCTAGCATCTTCATCAGTAGATCCCTGGATGTCTCATCTAACTGCACAAATGTAAGAACAAATTAAACTTGCGATCGTACGCGTCAGATTTTCCAACATATTTTGCTACTGCAGAAAAACTGTAACTTTGACATAAAAAATGCTGCAGTTTCCCTCATCCTTGCAGTTAGGTTCTGAAAGCAGAACGACAGCTTCGGTTTAGTATGCCTAATCTTCAATACGTCGCTCTTCAGATATATCTGAACACGATTCTACTGAAAAACGAGGTCTATCTTTGACTTGTTCTCACAAGAATAGCAGTGAAGCCGTAAAAGAATTCTTACATTTTCATCTGCCGGACCCCTGTGAAGCAGACCGTATAGCCTCTTGAGCGCCTGTAGATCAGACATAACTTGCTCCATCCCCGTTTCTTCTGGCGCTTCCATTTCAAATCAAAATTGCAATAAGAAACTCATCGTCACACCGACATGTATCTCCTCTCCCCGAAAGGAAAAATGCAGAGACGGCAAAGATCGACAGCAACGAACGAAGATTCGATCAGAAACTAACCGCCGTCGCGAGATGAGGAAACCGACGTCTTTGCTTGATCCATCTTCTTGGGGGTGAGATCAAATCAAGATCGAGGAATCGAAATCAGAAGCAAGAGAAAGAGTTTGCGAAAAGCTGCTTGGGGAGGAAATCGAAATGGTAATGCTGTCGCAGGAACAATGGCGGTTCTTCTTGTTACGAAGGGACAGGCCGTTTGGGAGGAAGGGGGCGTGAATATATACGTCGCCGAAGCAGCGGGCGGTTGGTTCATCGTGTACATGGGCCTTGTTCGCATGGGCCCAAAAACCTAACTCGCTCGGCTGGAGTCAACAATATGTGTGGGCCAGCCCAATATGATTTTTCGCCCAATAATGCAAGAAGTGACCAGACGAGACGATTAAGCTGGTGTTTGGCAGGACTGGTTCCAAGTATGAGCTTGAAGCAGCAGGTAAGGTAAGGTAGGAATCCAGATTTTTTTTTAATGGCTGGAGGAGCAAGGAAAGTACTAGCGCCACCAGCAATGGAGAGAAAGGACAAAGGCACCGTTCGCCAGGTCACAGCCTGCTGATTCTGACCTACCCTGCAAGCGACGACTTCATCCACAACCAGAAAAAGGTATTCCGCCGCATAGATGATAGATATGCTACGCAAACCATCCTCATCCTCTCTTCTCTGCTCGTCGTGTGGTCGCTCTCCTCCCGGCATCGATCATCCGACAGGGCAACGCAAACAATGTCATCGTCGTCGAAGCCCAACTTCTTCGGCCGCGCCTGGAACAGAGCACGCGGTAGCCTCGTCCCCCTGCCCTGCATACGCATTTCGCCTCGCCATTTTCTGCAATCTCGTGATCTTCTCCTGTTCTCCTCCCGTCTGCTTTTTTCTGCCCATGCTGGCGAATTCAAGCATAGATCAAACGACACTTCATCATGTACACCGATGCATCCTAACGCGGCCCGCCGCTTGCAGGCAAGTCGGATGTGGAGAGGATCTGCAAGAAGGTCTTCGACGACCTGGCGGACGAGAAGACGGAGCTCCTGCACATCGACTCCCTCCACGTCGCCACCCTGATGGTTTACAAGTGAGGATGCCACATCTGCTTGATTGATACTGCGTCCCTTTACTAAACGGTTTCGACGCTGGATCTTTTTGTGTAATCTGTCCGTTCTGATTGGTTATTTCGTCAGTTCGATCAACAAGCAGTTAGGCAGCCCTCACAAGGACCCTCCCTGTCTGAAGATCATCGGTGAAAAAGTGGAGGTAAAGCGCAACTATTTTTCTTATTCCGGCCCACTCAGGTTTCTTAAGTTGGTCGAGAAAACCTAAGCCCACGATAGACAGCCCATCAAAAACAAACGTGTTCGCAAGCCCAAACAACTAACTGATCAGTTGGTCGCTTGACCGCGCTGCCTGCCTGCAGGAGTACCGCGCCAAGGAAGGGATAGCGTTCACGGAGTTCCAGGAGATGATCCTCAAGTGGGTGGAGAAGGACCTGCGGCTGGTGCTCGTGAACAAGGCCGGCTTCGCGATCATGGCCGCGCCGCTGTTCGCCGTGACGGCCAAGAGCGCTGGCAGGCAGGTGCCGAGGGTCGGCGACGCGGTGGACAAGGTGCCCACGCCGCTGATCGCCGCCGCCTTCTCCATCGGGCTCCTGTTCCTGCAGGACGTCTGGTTGTGGAGGCAGAGGGACTGAAAGAGATCGCTTTGGATCGCTCTCGCTCGTCGCTCTGGAGGCTTTCGCTTTCAGGCACTGGCTGACAGAGTGACAGTTATGGTCCCAATGCTTTGCTGCTGCGTGATGGTAGGCTGAAAGTCTGATCGATAGCGATGTACTATTGCTTAAGTTACGCAATTGGCACCTGAATGGCACGTATGCGACAATGATGGGAAGGGAGCACTGTAAGGACGGTGACGTTCGTTCTTAAATCTTAATACAGGTTTATTTATACGATTAATATGTGGTTTTCTTTTTGTCTAAAGAAACTAGTGTGCCCGGTAGCATTATGCCGTGATTTGAAATGCTGATGCACCAATGCCAATCGCACATCCAGGCATGCCACCACGCTCTTGAAACAGCGGCAGTGCGTTTCTCTGTCCCACCGGTGACCATTTTCTTCTAGAATCAATTTTAAGTTGAAATTTCTTCATGGGCAGTGTGCTATTGGTGGGTGAGTATCGAATGCTACGAACTGTAAGTGTGGTGTGATTCCTCCTCTCCGAGAAGGACGAAAGTGAAACGTTCTTGTTTTCATTATTATCTTAAAGAAAAATCAATGTCAATTGCACATAGTGTGACCGGCTGTCCGTATTAGAGTACGGGACTATGTTTAAGAAAAATCAATGTCAATTGCACATAGTGTGACCGGCTGTCCGTATTAGAGTACGGGACTATGGAAGTGCGTTTTTCAATATAAAATACATAACTTGCACAAGTTTGGAAAAACGTTCAACACCACACTTGGTTGAGTAAATGTCAGTTTTCATTTGTTTTCACAAAAACTGTGTGAGCACTGTGATTCTGTGAACGGAGGGTTTTTTTTTTTTGGCAAATTCTGTGAGCAGAGTTGTATCTCTGGGTACCTAAATATCTGGTACCCGTAGCAAAATCCCGTAAGAAACCACCAGATTCTCACGAGAAGATGGACCTAGTCCAAGATTAGGGGTCCGTTAACCCAGAATCGCACACTCCAGGAAGATACCTTTATTTGTGTTCCCCTTTTCCAAAGCCCCATCCAGCCCCTCCGCCGTCGGCCATGGGGCAAGCCTGGGGTTCCCTCCACGATAAACTCCAAGGTACCCGTCCCTCCAACCCCCTCCAACCGATCGGTTCGCATCGTATTCGATCGTAGCAATCGATCCGCACTCGTGTTCTTGGGAATGAACGACGAATCGAATTGGTGCAGGGCGGCGGTGGAAGGAGCGGCAGGTGCGGAAGATCACCGACAAGGTGTTCGACCGCCTGACGGAGGACGCCCAGAAGCGCGAGAAGGAGGCACTCACCTTCGAGGAGGTCTACATCGCCGTCCTCTGCGTCTACAAGTACAGCAGCCGATATCCCTGTTCTGTAATACTCTGCGGTTTTTCGCTATTTCTGATTGGTTTTGTTCTTGTTGGGCAGTGATATCAACAAGTACTTGCCGGGGCCGCACCACGATCCCCCGTCCAAGGAGAAGCTCAAGGCCATGATGGATGTAAGAAGACTCTCCCCTTGCTTTCCCTTTCGCTTAATTTTGTTGTTTCGGTATAGCCGATCGAATATCGTGTTCTTCTTCCAGCTGTTCCTTGTACTGAAAGCAAAGTGTTCTTGGTTCCCATGTTCAGTAACCTCAATTCCAGTGCCATCAGCTTTGCTAGGAAGCCTAGGATGCATCATAGAATTGATAAATAATAGCACAGTGCTACCTGTTCCCAGTGAGTCAGTGGTTTGCACTTTGCAATGGAAGCATAACTTTTTCCTCTTAAATTCCCCATCGCATCAGCTGCTACAGGTTGCTTAGCATTACAGGTTTGGTTTCTTAAATGTGCAGGAGTACGACGTCAACCTGGACGGGCTGCTGGACCGCGAGGAGTTTGCGGAGTTCATCCGGAAGCTGACGGCGGACTCGCTGTGCTCCATCAGCCTGAAGCTCGCGATCACGCTGGTGGCCGCGCCCGCGCTTGCGATGGCGACCAAGCGGGCGACGGAGGGCGTCCCCGGCGTGGGCAAGGTGGTGCGCAAGGTGCCCAACGCGCTCTACGCCTCCGCCATCACCCTCGGCGTCGTGCTGGTGCAGAAATCCACCGAGGGCGTCGAGTGAGTCCGCAAAGCAGAGCAGCGGCACACCGTTGTTGTGTGTGCTGTAGGCTGTAGCCGAGGCAGGCGACAGCAGGGTATCTAGGATTGTTAAGTTGCTGCTTTCGAATTGTTCATGGGATGCATATTCTGATGTGTTTTATTCTGGTTTGGGTTGCAGAATTGTGTGGGTTCCCGTGGATTGTCTTGTCATGAGCAATTTATTAGGAAGTTGCAGACAAAGGGCGTCTGGTCTAGCTTATAGCTAACTCAGTCAATTTTTTACTTAGTTGAACAGTGCAATAATATTTAAACAGTGCAATAATATGAAACTAGCATGACGTGAAGAGTAGTCTCACTCACTTTTCGATTCAACTCTCTCACAACACGATCTTCAAAACGCCACTACCATGTGCATGGAACTCATATAGTTTTGCTTTGGCCATTCTTTTGATGAACTTCAGAGAGCTTTTGTCTACCCTTCTTTTGTTGTCCGAGTTCTATTGGGCCAGCAGAATGCTCTCGGCTCTTTTCTTGGGCTTGGTTTTTGCAATTGTTCAGAAATGCAACCAGCAGACTTGGGCTTGCATTGTTTTTTCTAACCAAAGGCCTAGATTTTTCCCAAGTAATAATAGAAAGGCCAGGGGGCCATCTGAGCGCACACGCACTCTCTGACTGACCCAGTATTCCTGAAAGTAGGCCTGTACAAATACGGTTTCCACGGGGTTTTTTTTAACCAAACCAAGCCATGCGGTAGACAGCCAAGTCGAGCGGTTTGGAAACCGCGAGTTACATGTGTTTCACCGGTTAGCTGCGCCATGAATGAGTTATCGCCAGCCGCAGGCAGAGAAAACGGGAGGAAGAGCTTGATGAGCTGGCCGGTATTCAGGTCACGCTCCACTCCAGACTCTAGCTATGCTGCTTCGTATCACCGTTCTCTGCTTCTTGTCCTGCTTCTTGAAGCTGCTCTGCTTCTTGCCGTCCTGGACTTGTGTGTCCGCTGCTGGGTCCTTCTTGGCGCTACAGAGCTCGTCGTTCTGCAAGGCGGCAGCGACGTCGTTTTGCTGTCCGGCAGTGGTCGATTGTTGCGGTAGGGGATGTAAAGGGATGTCAGGTGCTCAACAATGTCGCGGAGTGAAAGATTGGAGGATTGGGAAAGTTGCGGACGAGATCGAGCCTCTCTCAGCATCAGCAGCACCCCCACGATGGCGAGCTGCCCACCGAGGTCGGATACAGTTGGTGGTGCTCGGGCTGGTGGTGCGTGCACAGCTACGACAATGGCGTGCTCAACAGTCGAAGCTATAGGACGGTGAGCCCCTTCCGTCGTCAAACATCGTGTTGCTAACTACGGGTTAACTGGTTTAGAACCAGCCCTTCCCAACCCGTACGTACGCGCTCCAAGTGGTTTGCTTTGATTCGGTTCCATGGTTTAGTTGGGTTTGACATCGAATCATGAACAAAGCTACCTGAAATGCGAAAGCCCGCTTCACGTCCTCTTGAAAGAGTAGCCACTGTGAAAATGGAGGAAATCAAATTTTTGGCTGTCCAACTAATGGATATTGTCCGAATCAATTTTTAACCACCTTCCTGACCTCGTCGTGGCCACCGGTACCGCGGTACGTGCGGGGACACGCTCGATCGGGCTAAGGCAGTTGTAGCATGAATCCGACGGGTACGCTGTTTGATGCTAGCTTTGGGTTTACGTTGTCGCGTGTCGTACTACGTCCGCGTTAGTTGTTGCAGGGATTGGGGCGCCGCTCCGTCCCAAACTACGTAGTCCGTAACATGCATCTAAATACTTCCTCCATTCTTAAATGTTTCTTAAATGTATGACGTTTAGGACAATCAATTTATCTTAAATGTCATATATTTAAAGACAGATGTAGTATATATTATATCTAGATACATAGTAAACGTTATGTATTTATAAAAGTCAAAACGAATATTAATTTGGAATGGAGAAAGTAGTATTCAACGAGAAGTGGTGCAGGCTATGCCTCCGGATGAATTATCGTTGAATAATAGCATGAGTGACATGTTGCACAGTAATTAAGCGTCCGGTGACTATTATGCTTGCTGAACAGTAAACCATGTGATTTGCTTTCTCACGGAGTAGTGAATTTGCCGCGGGATCAACACTGCAGAAACCAGGAAGCTGAAAGGGACTGTCTATGTAATACCCGGGTGTTTTAGGGGCTTGTAGCACTCGATTTTTTTCTAGCCACAGGATAAAAAACGGAAGGCTGTGATGAACCTCCCTCTCCCTCATCTCTTTCCAATAACCAGCCTTATCCACTCCGGCCTTATCTCCTTCCCGTGCGACTCTCGGCGCCTCGCCCTCGCCGCCCCCGTCGGCGGCGGCGGCCCGCCGCGGGAGCAACCACCCTCTGCCGCGGCCTAACACGAAGCTCTCTCCGTTTTGCTCCTCGCTCCACATCTACATCAACTCCCGCTGAGCTCCCCCGCCGCCGACGGCTCCCCGCCCGGCTCCGGTGACGCAACGCCGCCTTCGCCACCGCCGCGACCACCGCCGACGCTAAATCGTCGGAATCCTACGCCCCCGCCGCCTCCACAGCCCACCGGGGGTCCCCACCGCCCAGCTCCGGCGGCGCCCTCGCCGCCTCCGATCCAGCCGTCTCCCCCGCCTCCACCGCCGGCCGACGAGCCACCCAGAACTCCTTCTAGGTCCGCGGGCACAGGTAACCCCCAACCCTCAGCCCCAAATACCGAAACCCCCAACCCTAAAAGCTCGCCGGAGGAGCTCGCCGGAGGAGGCCTCCATTGTTGTTGGAGGAGGAGAAGCGCAGCTACGTGGCGTTCGTCGATTGGTCAAAAATTCAAGTGGTGGAGCTTCTCAAAACACTCGAGTGTTGTTTAGCTCCTCCCAACTGAAAAAGGTGGCTTGTGGCCTGGACAGCCAACTAACAGCGGGATAGGCCGCCGGCCGGCTGGCCGTCAACTGGGACTCGAGAGAGCCTGTCGGTGCTTCAGCGGCAGCGTAACTGCCGCGCGACGCGAGATGACAAGACGATCCCCATTCCCCAACCAACCCGGCGCCTCCGATCCCCTTCACTTTCACTGCGCTGCCGGCCTGCTGATCAGCGCAGGCAGCAGTCGCGGTACGATACGATCAAAGGCGGCTCCCTTCCATCCACGTGAGTGGCCCCCGCGCTGAGCGCCCCGCCCATTTCACCATCATTTTGACGGGACTTGCACAGCCATCCCTGATCATTTGAAGGGACGTGCCGTCAACTTGGGGTGGTTCAGGGATCAGATGCAGTGTGAAAGGCGAGTACCGCGCGACACTAGCTTTGGGGCAAAGCGTTGAATCATTAGCTTGGGTTGTTGCTTCGATTTTAATAGCAGATCTAGGTAAAAGTTATAGTAAAAAGGGTTGTTCATCGAATACAGCACGGTGTTAAATCTGGGTGGAAGAACTGAACACCTGGACAGCAGCGAGGTAGAGCTACTACAAGCCATAGCCAGAGTTGATCGCTGTCCTCGTGGCTTAACTTGCTTATTGGGCTTTGCTTCACATGTCTAGCAGGCTGGCACTGATGATGCATCTGACCATCTGACTGGCTACGTTGGTACTGGTACTTTTCTTGTTTCCCGACTTGCAGACATAACTCCAGCTGCCCCAACTCCCTTTTCTATTTCACTAGTGGAAGTGAAACACACACGTGATATAAAAAAGATTACATACAAAATATTTATATAGCTATAATATATCATAATTATTGATATGTCAACATTCCATCATAATTAGCTATGGTCCTTATTTGCATCCTTTCACTTAAACTTTTACAAGACTTACTAAGAACTGGTTCCAACCATTTATTGGATGTTTACTATATTATTGAAAAAATCATAACATATAACAATTCAAAATAAAACTCTACCCCTAGTGGAATCATTAAACAATAATGTATATTTATAAAAAATCTAGTAAATAATAATTTTATATCTTTAGCAAGGATGTCCAAACGGTGAGAACATATTTTCAAAAAACTTGATAGGAAGAATTTTATATTTAGAAACCACAGTATCAAAAAACTTAATCCAAACCATTTTGCAGGTATCTTTGTTAAACTTAACATATGATTTATACAAGATCCTCAAAAATGATTTCAAAAATTCTAGTAAGCAAGAATTCTAAAAACATCATAAATTTTAGCATCACTACGTAATATTCTGATATTTTCTCACAACATTTTAAATGGAATTTCTAAGCACATGGAAATCATAAATATATTTCCATTTAAATTAGAGGCATGTACCTGAACAACATACGAATAAAATAATACAAATTTCGGTATCTATGTAACCACAAGATTCAACCATCCAAACTTTGACACACTCTTTCATTGTCATTCGCAAAGTCAGGTCACAGCAAGAGGTTCCACACTTCTAAATCCTAACCACCATGTCCTAAAATAGTCTGTCGATGGGAGATGCCTATGATCCATAGAATGTTGAGTCCTTAATTTGAATAAAGTTACAAAAAATCTGCACTTTCTGATAGCCTCTCTCTGGTGCTTTGTCCACCACATTTTCCATCAATATCATGTTCCTTGAAAATGCATATGACAATGTATATCACAAAGTAATTAGGAAACAAAATATTACTTGGTGGGAAAACTTTTATTTTCCTCTCTCAAGCACCTCTCTTCATCTAACCCTAGAATAAAAAGGTGAATCTGATACACCTCTTCTCATTTATAAACATTATCTATAAAAGGAGTTTTATAAAGCACGTGAACTCTTTCCACTGAAATCATTTTACGAAGGTTATTTTAAAAGAGAAAATTGAGCAAATCCCACAAAATCCTGAGTAAGAATGATGCATCACGTTGAAGTTCTAGTGTACTTTCTCATCATGACCTACCATATGAAACTGCAATCTAGAGTTAAAAAGACATAACAAGTAGACAAAGTTTATAATTTAACTCAAATAAAATAAATTCTAACTGCATAGTTAAACAACCAATAGAATTATTGATATAGACCTATTGATTGTGAAAATGATAAAAAAAACTATTGCAAGCAGCAAGCATCCCGATGGGACTTAACGCTAAGGGGTGTTATAGGGCAGTGGCTTGGTGCGAGCCTCCATCTCCAACATGGAGCTTGGCTTTCTTTTCATTTTTTGAAAGATTGGAGCTTGGCAGCTCATACTGCTGCATAATGTCAAGTTCGCACCGCCACAAGCTTCTTCTCATGTTCAGAAAGAACAAGACTGGAACATGCAGAAATAGCTTACATAGGAATAAAACACTCCTTTAATGACTACGGAACTATGACAGCGACCTAATAAGTAAATAAAAAATAATAATATTTCAACCATTCTTATTATTGTTAAATAAAAGCAACACTATGCTTCAGACATTCAGAAACCACCTGCTACATTTTGAGCACGATGATTGTATCATGTATAATCCATAAATAGCTGCCATTCAAAAACTACCTGCAACATTTTGAGCACTCCTCCCATCCGAACCAGAAAAAAAAGACCTCACAGAAGTCTGCAGGCACAACAATTTTATCCATTACATGTTTTTCCAGCATTCACAATCAACACAAGACAAATCTCATTTATAACCAAAACATGTATGAATCTCCATTCCATTATTGTTGTTATTCCTCAATCTTCTCCATAGCATCACTACAAGTTCGCCGATTTGTCTGGTGGAGATGCCCTTTAGATGACGTCACAAAACTTTTGTGCGACGAGCGTGCATCGCAGTGTGCGGCACTGAGGCCGTAGCTGAGCTTCTTGACCCGCGCGGTGATCTTGTCGAAGTGGACCGACTTCTGCCGCCCGTCGCCGCCACCACCCTGCCCGCGTTTTGGGCTTTCAGGATGGAGGTGATCTCAAGATTGGCTGGGGAGGGAAGGGGTGACTGGTGAGGGCGGTGCGGATGGATGGGCGCGACAGGAAGGAAACAAACATGAAAGAGAAGCATGATTTGCGGGCGGGGTTGGGTGGGTACGGCGGGCGGGTAAGGGCGGGCGCGGTGAAAAAGGATAGGTGATTTCGTCAGAAACATTTTCCTTCATCCAAAATTTTCGTCATCCCACCTTTTGGCAATCCTTTTCGTCCTCCCCTAGTCTGTCTGGTGGGTCCTCTATGAGGGTGGGGGAAGTTAAGTATGGGTGAGAGTTGTTTTCGATTTTGTCGTTTCTTATAGTATTAATTAACTTATTTTTTCCCTATAGCCGTAGTATGGTAGCATCTGATCATTGTTTTGAGTCAATCAAACTGAAGATTCAGAGATGCCTCCTAATCTCCAACAAATAGTTTTTCCTTTTTTGAGCAGTTGAGTCACGGCTACACCTGCGCTTCTAGGCACAGGGATACTGGATTACTGGTACGTACGGTTCCGCAAAAAATTTGCAATATGTAGCCAACTGTCAGATTAGGCCCACGTGTCAGTAAACATTGCACATGCCACTGATATGCAGATATGCACAGAGCACCGTCACGTGCGTGCCGTTCCTAACTGATGGGCCTGGGCCGAGCCGTCAGGTGCTTGGGGGAAGAACTTGGGCTTATCCCGCCGCGTATTGATACACATCATCACACAGGGCCCACCGGCCTTTCTACTACTACTGTATGTTTGGACTCCATGGACACCTCACCCGGAATTCCTATCCATCTTCCAATGTTTAAGATTCGTGCAACGAATGAGGTCCTTCAGATCTGCATCAAATCCAAACCCTAGCCTCACTCCCTTTCTCCCCTCCTTGCGCCGCCGGCCCCGCGGCTGCGCGCCTTTGCGCCGCTGGCCGGCCTGCTGCCTCGCGTGCCGCCACGGCCGGCTGGCGCCCCTCCTCGTGCCGGCCCCCGCGCGCGGCGCCCGCCACCGTGGCCCCGCGTGGGATCGCCATCCGCTGCCCGCCCACCGGCAGCTGCTGGAGCTGGAGAAGAAGGTTGAAAAAAATGTTGGATCAACTTTTTTTAAAAAATGTTGATGCAAGTTTTTTTCAAAAAATGTTGGATTCATCTTTTTCTAAAGAAATGTTTGGCTCAACTTTCTTCCAATAAATGTTGTATCAATTTTTTCGAAGAAATGTTGGTTCAATTTTTTTCAACAAATGTTGGTGTAACTTTTTTTAAAAAAAATGTTGACAATATTTTTTCAGTTAAATAGATATTGGTGGGCTTTCGGTAGGGTGTTGGGTGACGCGCAATTGCTGATCTATGCTGCGGCGTGCAATAATGAATTTTCGTGGGGTTTATAGATACATCTCTTCTACACCTTCCACAGATGTACAGGACCCCCACGTCATGCCTAACGAACCGCATTGTACTCAGATCTTTGGACACGCATCATCCAATGATGATTCGAGCTCGTACCGCCACATGCTACTGCTTCCAACTCGTGATTAACCTCTACTGTACACTGTGCACGCCACTGGACATGTGAGCGCTTCGTACGTCCATGCATGGCTCAGAACCTCGGAGGGACAGGCTCGCTTGGACGCTACTTTAACATGTATCCACGCGAGCATCATTGGCCATCCACCACGCACGCCGGCATCTCACGAGAGGCTGTGCTCGATCAGCTTTTTACCACTCGTTGACCTGGGAAAATTACGTAACCATCCATGTCGCGTAGCAGCCGCCTGCGGTCGTCGGTCGTGGCTCGTGAAGTTTTTTTATCTGATCTTCACTGCTGCAAAAAGGGTCTAGGAACGGTTGAAATAATATTTCAAGTGGCGATCCTGCTACCCGCACCTAACTTTCGCAGCAACAAATAGCTGTTTGCAGGAGCAGGTAACAGGATCGTCCCTGCAAACTATTTTCTGGTGCGGATGATGAAGTAGCCCGTCTTTGGAAACCCTATTTGAAGGGGCGGTTGAGGGGATGACCCACTCCTGCAAATGGCATGTGCGGATTATGCCATCACCCGCCCCTAGTAACCGATTAAAAAAAAATAGCAGCCAAGTCCGTGTCGACCGGCTGCCCCCGAAGCTGCAACGGAGCCGGCCGACCGAGACATTGGGACCCGCGCCACCCCCACTGCGGGGCTGATTAAAAAAAAAAGGAGAAATTGCCGCTGGCCGGGCGGGCTGCCGAGGCCACGCCGGCCGGCCTCGCCGCCGGGGCCGAGCCGACCGCCTGCGCTTCCTAAGCCGCTCGACCGGCGATCATATGAAAAGGAAAAAATACATCCTTCAAACTTAACCCTTCCAATCCGTAACATCAATTAAAAAAACTTGTATGTTTATGACAACTAGATGATTTTAAATGAAAAACTTGTCAACTACAGAATTTTTGTATCTCATTAAACACTACCACTTTGATATAGAGCTTGTTCACATCTGAGATCGTTTGAAAAATTTAAAATTGAAGATTTCAAAATTAGAGAGTTTAGAATAACGTTTTGAGCTATTAAACAATTTTAATGAAAAGTATGTCAACCGCAAAGTTTTAGATCTAATCTAAATCTACAACTTTATATAAAGTTTGAACTCACCTATTATTCAAAAAATACATACTTTAAACTTAATCCTTCCGGTCCTTAACATCAAATGAAAATTAGAGAGCTTAGAATGACATTTTGAGCTATTAAATAATTTTAAATAAAAAAGTTGTCAAACTACAAAGTTTTAGGTCTTATCAAGCTATACAATTTTGATTGAAAATTTGTCTTCATTCGAGATCATATGAGAAAGTTATAAATTTATTTCTACGGACCACTTTTATGAGTAGTTCATCACCCTGTTCGGCTGGACTTATAAGTCGGCTAAAAAGCTGAAACAACTGATTTATTGTGAGAGAAAAACACTATTCGGTGACTGATAAGCTGAAGCGAACAAAGCACGTGTCATCACCACTCCTGAAAATCATTTCAGGAGAAATGGTTCCCATTTCATTTCCTGGGGCGGTCACGGGAGGACCCGCCCCTACAGTAGCCCGCCGCTGGAAGAAAAACGGATTGCCCTACAAATTGTTTTCTAGCAGTGCTTGTGTCCGGTGGTAGCGTAGGGGCAGAGAGAGGTCAGTATAGCTGTAGGAGGCAGGGTGCGCGCTGCAGGGAGCGCTGCGTGCTCAGCCTTTTTCTGGGGCCTGGCCATGCTTGTGAAACCGCGTTCGTGTTTGGAACCCTTTTTGTATTTTCCAGGTGCATCGATCGCATCAGCTTGGTCTGAAGGGAGGCGCAGCGCAGCGCAGTCTTCTCGGCCCTTGTGCGCCCGTGGGGCGACGCCCGGCGTAGTGCAGAGCCAGCAAGATTTGCCGCTCCCTTCTCTGGAGTCTGGACCACAACCCCTGCATATTTGCAGCGAAGGCCGGGCTCTTCCTATCACGACTGCAAGAAAAGGAGCTAGCAGTGCCAGTGTGCAACCCGGT
This sequence comes from Setaria italica, assembly GCF_000263155.2. Taxonomy (NCBI): domain Eukaryota; kingdom Viridiplantae; phylum Streptophyta; class Magnoliopsida; order Poales; family Poaceae; genus Setaria; species Setaria italica. The sequence goes on along the minus strand of NC_028456.1, from coordinate 29,005,752 downwards.
AAAGATGATCGAAGTACGGCCATGGCCAGGGCCCCCGGGGTGGCGTCTCTCCTGGCATTCAAAAAGCTACAGTGTGTGTCCCATGATCACTGCCTGCCGTCACAACGATCATAAACTAAGACCTTATTTAGTTGCCAAAGTTTGGAGGTACCAAATTAATGTTACAGCACTGTAGCATACTGTAGCGTTTCGTTTGTATTTGTGAATTATTATCCAAACATTGACTAATTAGGCTTAAAAGATTCATCTCGCAAAGTACAACAAAACTGTACAATTAGTTTTTAATTTCGTCTACATTTAATACTCCATGCATGTACCGCAAGTTTGATGTGATAGGGAATCTTCTTTTTGCATAGTGTCAAAGTTGAGAGTTGGGGGTAAACTAAACAAGGGCTAATTGGATCTAGATGTACCGGAGTACCTCCGATTTTATGCTAACCTTTTCTTGCACGAAGTGTACTGTGATCCTGGTTCAAATGATGCATCTAGTTCGCCTTCGATTTAGTCCTAGGTGTAATTCAATTTTATCAGTCCTTTGATTATGAATTGCGAGAGGTTTCCTTTTTTTTTTAACCCTAACGGTAGCCAACCGGCTTGTCGGCGCGCGGGCAGCAGCGACGTGCGCGGCCCGGCCGGGGACACGCACACCGGCCTCCACTCGATTCCCCCGGCGGGCAGGCCCCAGCTCCGGCGCCCGCTCCTGCTACCAGACATCCAGACGAGAAGTAACCCGGCAGGCACCAAACCATCCAATCCAATCAGGCAATCACCCACACCCACCCCGCCCGAACCCCAAGTCCCCCAACCCTCCTCCTCGGCTTTTAGCGCGCGTCACGTGATCGGCTGGCCCGCGCCGCAGCGCAGCCAGCCAGCCACCGGCAGCAGCACACCCCGCGGGCGCACGGCGCACCACGACGCTACCTCGCCAACGAGACGCGAACGCGACGCCGCGGCCTGCTGGGGCGCTGTTTTCGCCACGCCCCTCGGGCAAACCACCGTGAAATGAAATCCATGAGACCATGACGTGCTATAACCACCGCGCGCCGGGCGCCGCCGCCGCGAGCTCAGCTCGCTGGGTCTTGTCGTGGCATGCAGATGCAGCCATGCAGGAGGGCTCAGGCCCCGACCCGATGCGGTTGGGCGACGTCGACGTGTGGAGGGGTTGGCAGCGCGGAAGGCTCGTGAGTTGTGTGTTGTGGCCCTGCGCCCCGTGGGCCGCGCTTGCTCGCCGCCGCGTGCTGCCAGCCGGCGGCGACCACATGCCCAGCCCGAGGCAAATAGAACAAGACGTGCAAGTCCTCTGGCTAGCTACAGTCCTACTACTATAGTCTACTACTACTGGATGTGTTCGGCGGCGGGCTTCTACTAGGGTTCTGGAGTACTAGCGGTAATAAGTAATAAGCGGTTTACCACGGGCTTGGATCACCCAGTATTAGCGGTAGTAATAACCGGTTTACCACGGGCTTGGATCACGCAGCCGTGTCGTTGATCTGGTCCATGGATTGATCGGACGCGCGAGGGCAGCAGGACCGCATGAGTTTGCACACGAGAAGTCAAGGCGGTCAATACACATGCACGGTTCTCGAGGAGGACATCACCGCGGGGCCCACGTGCGCGGGTGCAGGGCTGTGGGCTCTGTCGGGCTGGCCCCACCCCTACGGTGAGAACAGCTGGACCACGACGTCCCAAAACGACCTCAAATTGATGCAAGGCCAAGTTATTCCGTCTACTCTCGCACAGTGCCCCCCAATTTAACATGCCAACTGTCTACATGGAAACTTGGGCATCTACACCACACCGGGTTCTCCCTTGTCTTACAAGTCAACAAAAGCGGGTGTGGCTTCGATGTCACGAACGTAGCGTCGCTCTCGTCGCGCATGCACTGAGAAAGCAACATGATGTAGGAGTACACGTGGTACTGCCCTGTAGCTTTGGTTCGATAAGAACATGAGTTGCCTTGCCTGTGGGTCTTGGGTACAGCCAGGAGCGATGGCTTGCTTTTAGAACCATCCTTTTTCTTCATCCTCTCAACCACCGAGTCCAGGCGACCTGGCGTGATGCCATTAAGTAATGGCATGCCCTGGACGTGGTAAAACGGTAAGATGAATTTTAACATTTTTACCAGCCAATTTGGCAACTGTAAACCACCGTACGAACAAGGATCAGCAAAATTAACAGCGGCTGACCGTAGCGGCGGCGCTCGCCTCGTTTGTCCGCAGCTGGAAGGAAGCATGCCTCCTCCCGGCCCATCACGTGTACCAGCTGTCCTGGGATGCCCAACCAGCGGCCAACACCTTCCCCGGCGCGCCCACATGGTCGCGGGCGGAGGACACACGGACCCGTCTCGCGTACAGGTGCCCTCAGCGGCGTACCACGAATCATACCCCCCGGCGATGAGGTGGCCGTGGGGCTCAATGGACCATGCTAATCCAGGAATTCGAAACCGGATGCGATGCATGCCGCTGTCCATTATCGTCTTATCTATCTGCCTTTTTTTTTCCTTTAGAAAACCCTGTCGATAATCTATCTGTTCTTTGTGAGTTATGATCTTATCCGACTGCAATGCAGATCTTTTGGAGGCGTGGCAACTGGCAGCAAGTGCAAGCTATTCCTCGAGAAGATATTAGGGGTGTTTGGATCCTGAAGCTAAAGTTTAGTCCGTATCACATCGAATATTCGGATGCTAATTAGAAGAATTAAATATGAACTAATTACAAAATTAATTGCAGAACCCCTAGGCTAAATCGCGAGATGAATCTACTAAACCTAATTAATCCATCATTAGCGAATGTTTACTGTAGCACCATATTGTCAAATCATGAAGTAATTAGGATTAATAGATTTGTCTCGCGATTTAGCCTATGGGTTGTGAAATTGGTTTTGTAATTAGCCTATGTTTAATACCTCTAATTAGTGTCAAATATTCGATGTGACATGAGCGATCCAAAAATACTAGCCGCGCAGTTTGGTTCCAGCTTTTTACATTTGTCTCTGCAGAGCTCTGCGTTTGACTGGCGGTCAACGTCAATCCGGGCTACGGTACTGTTGCTTTTCAAGGCCCGCCCCTCTGCCTGGTCAGGCTACTGCTACACAATTGTAGCTAGCTCTAGCTGATGCTGCGCGTCTGCGACGATACTACATGCATGTCTTGTGCGGGTACATGTCGCGTACTGCACAGTCCTCCAAATAAAGAGCAGCGTTTACGTTTCGTTTCCATACCAGAAGTTGCTGCCTGGTTTCATACGTACGCGGCTGCGTTGTATGATGCGTCCATCACTCCATGGCTCCATGCTGTTCTGACTTCTGACTTGCAAGTGAATGCCTGCCTGCCTGGAGCCTGCCTGATCAGTGATCAAGCAGCTTCGAGGCGGATTTGACAAGACGCAGTAAGGAGGCGATCGGCACCTTGAACTGGCCTGCTGCCACCACTTGTTTTTGGATCTGGGTTCCAGTTCGTCAACTTCCATCTGATCTGAGTAGTTCGCGCCCGCTCGCATGCACCCGATCGTAAAGGCGATAAGACGGAACACGCAGCAGAGCGACATGGGTTGGAGCTTGGGTGCTTTGGCACGTTCATTTTTCAGCTCCAACATCGGCCATCCTGTGATCTGCTCTGATCGTGAATTCGTGATGACCTGATCAAAGAAGTGTCCATTCCCGGCATGCAACTCAAGCACGGAACCATTTGAAAGGTCTGCGATTAGCATGGATCACCCCGTCGGGCGTTGGCGCGTAGCTGCACAAGGCGTCAAAGGCAACGGGAGGCGGCCGCATGCGTCAGCTGATGCCCTGGCGCCTAGCCTGCACGTACCTTTGTCGCTCGGGTACCCCTCTGCTGGGCTGCTGCTGCGACCGCGCGGGGCCGAGAGCTTGTTTGCGAGGGAAAACATCCGGCGGTTAGTCGTGCGCCTGTGATCGCTGCTGGTGGTGGCGACTGGCGAGTGCGGTCGGGCGCCTGCCTTTGCGGTTCTGCCCTGCACGTGAAGAGCCCCGTACGCATCGGTTTTGGCTTTGTCCACCGCTCAGTTGAAATTGACTGAGACTGAGATGTACGATCGCTACCAGTGTTGTTCAAAACTTCTCTCGACGTTCAAACGCATACCCATTTCTTATATTAACCACAGTTTACTAATGCTGCCCTTGTATTTACTACGACGTGTACCAGTTGGTCTTGGTCAGCTAGCATGATTCTACCTGTATGGCTGTATGGGCCTGTGATCTCTAAGAGTCTAGACGGTGTGAACCGCGGGGAGGCAGAGGAAACGGCTGCCCCCGGCTCGGCCCCCTGTAAGTAGGCCCTTGTTCACTTCCTACCAAACTCCCAACTTTGGCACTATGCAAAAAGAAGATTCCCCATCACATCAAACTTGCGGTACATGCATGGAGTACTAAATGTAGACGAAATCAAAAACTAATTGCACAGTTTTATTGTACTTTGCGAGACGAATCTTTTGAGCCTAATTAGTCAATATTTGGACAATAATTCACAAATACAAACGAAACGCTACAGTGTTGCTACAGTAATTTGGCACCTCCTAAATTCACAAAGTAAACAAGGGCTAGAAGTGTAGAACCACCCGGAGAACCAAACCGAGGAGCCAAACCTACCCCGGCCCGTGCGCGTGCTGCGCCCGGCGTCCCAGGTTCCCAGCCTCGCTCCCCTTGCGCACAACAAAAAACCGATGGGAAAAAGCGAGCAGCACGCGGCCCAAGGCGACCGCGAACGGAGCCAAGCCGCGCAGGGGGTGCATGTGGAGAGGGTGAGGGATCAGGGAGGGAGGGAGGGGCCGAGAAATATCACCGATCAGAAAGGGCAGAGAGGGGGAGAGAGAGATGCAGTGCGGGCAGGTGCTTGTCCCTTAGCTGGAACCCTCCCGTGTCGGCCTCATCCCACCGACCTGCCCTTGCCTGCGCGGCTGCGGCCGCCTATAAGGCTAGCTACCCCGCCAGCCAGCTCTCGTTGCCCTTGCCCCCCGTCCGTCCGTCCGTCCCTCACCTCACCTCACCGCGCCCCCCTCCTTCCCTCCCTCATCAGGTAGCAGCACAGCACAGCGAGCCGCCCTGCTCGGCCGGCGTAGGCTCAGGCCTCAGGCACAGCCCAGAGCGAGCGAGACACAGGGAAAGAGACAGAGCCAGCCACAGCCAGGTAAAAGGCAAAAGCACAGCACATTAAAAGAGAGGCCGCGAGCAGCGGCAGAGCGGAGAGAGAGAACAGAGAGAGAAGCATATATGGCGATGCCCTTTGCCTCCCTGTCTCCGGCAGCCGACCACCGCCCCTCCTCCCTCCTCCCCTTCTGCCGCGCCGCCCCGCTCTCCGCGTAAGCCCCCGCCCGTCTTCTCCCACACGGAAGCGCCCCGCTCTTATTCGCTTGCCTCTTTATGCTCCGGGGACGCGCAGTGCAGGTATCTAATGCGACGAGCTTTGCTTGCTTTTGCAGGGTGGGGGAGGCCGACGCGCAGCAGCACGCGATGATGAGCGGGAGGTGGGCAGCGAGGCCGGTGCCCTTCACGGCGGCGCAGTACGAGGAGCTGGAGCACCAGGCGCTCATATACAAGTACCTCGTCGCCGGCGTGCCCGTCCCGCCGGACCTCCTCCTCCCCATCCGCCGCGGCTTCGTCTACCACCAGCCTGCCCGTAAGCGCTCTGCCCCTTCCTCCGCCTTCCTTCCTATCATCCTATGCACGGTTTCGCATTGCGCAGCGATGGCGTCGGAGTCCATGCCCTCGATCTGGTTGTTTATTCGGATCGAGGGATTCAGGTGTCCTCGAACTCCTTTGTTAATCCGGTCCGGTCATTTGTTAATCTCATCCCGGATTCGGGCCCAAAAAGAATCCAGAACTCTAGATTTGCTCATCCCTATAGCTTAGCCTCATGTTCTAATGGGGTTTTTTATTGGTCTGATGGGATTAGATAATTAGATGCTATGCTTGGCCCCGCCCAAAGGAGGTGGTTAGCTTATTGATGATTGGTCCTTTTCTTGGGGATTATTTCTGTCTGGTTGTTGGGAGCCTAACCACGCTCCCACTGCTGCTGCGAGATGAAGCCATCCTGCATCAGTTGGACCCCAAAAGAATACAGTTCCAACCATATCGCTTTCAGATGCTTTCTTCATAGTTAATTAGACTCAGTAGATCTACTTGTGATGCACTGTAACTTCTCGACGGCGACGCGTTGCTTTTTGATTCTTTGCGTCTGAATTTATTGGAAAAGTACCCATTCCGGGGTCGCTCCCCGGCTTCCAAATACGCATCGACACAGACGCGTTCGTACGCACGTACACAATATATTGCGCGTCGCGCCAGCCATTGACTGGGGTTTCTTCTGCTCACTTTGCGTGTGGTGTTCTTGCAGTTGGGTACGGGCCTTACTTCGGCAAGAAGGTTGACCCGGAGCCCGGGCGGTGCCGGCGTACGGACGGCAAGAAGTGGCGGTGCGCCAAGGAGGCCGCCCCGGACTCCAAGTACTGCGAGCGCCACATGCACCGCGGCCGCAACCGTTCAAGAAAGCCTGTGGAAGCGCAGCTCGTCACCCCGCCGCACGCCCAGCAGCAGCCCCCGGTGGCCGCAGCCGGCTTCCAGAACCAATCGCTGTACCCGGCGGTCCTCGCCGGAAACGGCGGCCGTGCAGGCGGCGGCGGCGGTGGCGGAGGTGGCCTCGCGACTGGCACGTTCGGCCTGGGGTCCACCGCTCAGCTGCACATGGACAGTGCCGCCGCTTACGCGACCGCTACTGGTGGAGGGAGCAAAGATCTCAGGTGCGTTTCTGCAACCTCTGTCACATACTCAAACTGTTTAGTGCCAGTATTAGTTTTTAGCTCCTGATCGGTGTCAGACGGATTACGGCTGCACTGGATGATGAATGCCATGGCTGCTAATGTGTGGTGCACTGTTTCATCATTGTGCTTGATTGGTTTGCATCAGTAGTCAGTAGGCACTTGACAGCAGTGTGGATCAGGCTAGCAGTGCAGCACCAGAAGCACGTTTTATTTTCTGCTCTTCAGACTATCTGAGATCTGTGATCAGACTAGAAGTGAAAAACTGAAAGCTTTGTCTCTGCGCTCTGCCCCCTGCCACAAAACCTCAGTGATCTATGCTCCCTTTGATCTGGCCACGCTTTCTGGGACCGGATTTCATCTGAGAGGAGAAGATTACGCTCTTCTGGTACTGCAGAGCAGGGTGTTCCATCCTTCACTAGATCGTGATGATGAAACACATCCGGGTTCTATGTTCAGAACTAGTGCCTGCAACTCCCTGGCTACTGCTCTGCCGTCCTAGGCCTCCAAAATTTATTCTTCTGCATGCTGCCACTGTTTTTTCTTGTGCTGCTTGTTCGGTGACGGAAAACTGGCCTGTTTCTTGCTTTTCTGGCCGGGGAACGTCTCATCCATGTGCCTGGAAATCTATATCTGAAAAGGCTAGCATGATAGTATCCCAAGCCCGTCTCCTTTTGCACGCCCATGCCGAAGCTTTTTTGCACCCCTCACTACTTTGCAAGTTTACAATGCTTTAGGCCTTTACCCAAGCTCAAGCGCAGCGATTGTAGGGTTACCTGCGGGGCAGGTGTTGGCACATGATGTTTGCTTGCTTACATGATTGGTTATCCCATTGTTTTTTCCCCTTTCTCTTGCGAAGTATTATTTTTCTCACTTTCTGTTGTCAGAGTCAATAATATCTGTGTCCTCTCATGGGGTTAAAATCTGTAAGCCTGGAGAATATCCTAGACTGCTTTCTCTCTGTCCTTGCATATGTGCACAGCTAAGCACTTCAGAAAATCGCTTGCTGCAGTACACATCTGACACTCATGTTTTGCACAGCACAAAATGACAGTTTGTTCATTTGCTGGTGGATCATCATGATCTCTAGACTGATTGTATGCACATTTTTCTGACACTTTCTTGTGGCATCTGAAATTCAGGTATTCTGCTTATGGGGTGAGATCTCTGTCGGACGAGCACAGCCAGCTGATGCCCGCCGCCATGGACACCTCGATGGACAACTCATGGCGCCTGCTGCCGTCCCAGACCTCGACGTTCCAGGCCACAAGCTACCCGCTGTTCGGCACGCTGAGCGGCCTGGACGAGAGCACCATCGCCTCACTGCCCAAGACCCAGCGGGAACCGCTCTCCTTCTTCGGGAGCGACTTCGTGACGGCCGCGAAGCAGGAGAACCAGACGCTGCGCCCCTTCTTCGACGAGTGGCCCAAGGCGAGGGACTCGTGGCCGGAGCTGGGCGACGACAACAGCCTCGCGTCCTTCTCGGCGACGCAGCTCTCCATCTCCATCCCCATGGCGACCTCCGACTTCTCCAACACCAGCTCCCGATCGCCCAGCGGAATACCATCAAGGTGAGCACACAGTTCCTTTCTCAGGTTCGAGTATTTTGATCTGCAAACCTTCTAAAATTTAACGAGGCAGGCCCGAAATCGTTGCAGATGAGCGATCGTACCATGTGGATTCCGACGTCTCAGAGCTGACGACTCTTTGGTGCTGACCTCATCTGATCGTGAGGCGTCAACAAACACGTTCACTACCACTATTATGCTCCTTTAAATTTTCGAACGATGCTTCTGTAATATTTTTTTTTTCTTCTCCTCCCCAAGTTACACTCTTTGCCCTATCTGAATTGTATGAAGTTCATGGTCGGCGTGGCGCCGTTGTTTATTTGACCTGTTTAATATCGAAAGCTCAGTTTCGAGTTACTCCATCCATGATCAGTGTCTCCTTCTCTGTCCCCGTCTCCGCTGCATGTGAGGATTTTCGCCGCGTGCTTCAGCAAATCGAAGATATTCCAATACTGTACTTCACATGACTGGAAAGTAGAAACAGTAGAGCCTCTTGCCTTGCTGGGGGCGGCAAGCCATAATTTCTAGACGGGTTTGGGGCCTTTCGGCTCGACCTAATATTGGTCACTGAAAACAAAACTTTGCGTATCTGCACATATAGATAGCTTAAGTTGCAATCCTCGAACCAAAAGCGACATGGCATCTCCCAACCCAGCTGCGCTTTGCCTGTTGCTTGTGGTTATGGGCAAACTCAACCGCCATGCTTCCTTTCCTTCGGTGATCGCCTTGACGTGCCGAGGCGGAAGGGAACATGATACACACAAGGCCAAGCTCGCTCGTATGGGCACGGGTCAGATCGAAAAGGGGGCCGGGGCTGGCTGTTTGGGGTAGAAAAAGCGCAATAATGCTGGATCTGCCCGCAAAAGGCTTCTTCCAGAGTTGGTGGACGAACAGGCTGGAACCCCGGGACGGGGCGGGGCCACGCGCGCACCTGTTCCCTGATCCGGGGAGCAGAGGGGCGCGCGGCACTGTTGCGATGAGCCCCGGCACGGGGCGGTGCCACTGTACTGCGACGATGGCAAATCGGCAACGGCAGGTGGAGACCTGCCTGGTGCGATTCGCATCGCGCGCGTGTCCTATCGATAGGGTAGGGCGCCTTAACGCCTTTGTCCTTGGGGGAGTCGGGAGTGGATCACCTTGGACACGGACACGACACATGGTTTCGTGGGTACCTGGTGCCGACGCATGTGAGCGTTGGAGCGCGTTCTGGCGAGCCGGTGGTCGTCTCGCGTCTCCCGGCACGACCAACGGCGCCAAGGGCGGGGTCGCGTAGGGGCGGAGGCTAGTGCGGGCCTGCCGGGATCGGAGGAGGGCACGTCGATGACACTGGCTTGCCTAGTGTTGGACGGAGTTAGGTCGCCGGGGCTTTTTTTGGTTGGTGGTGACTAGAAAGCACGAACGGTCCCCCGGATTGATGGAGCGTGCGATCCATCCATCCAGATTGCTTCGAGCCGCTGCATTGTGTCGCGTGCGACGCTGCCCGGCGGCCGGACGCTGGGTAGGGTAGGCTGGATCTGGGTGGGAGGCCGGCGGGGCTGGAATGATGTGGTATCCGCCGTTGGCGACAAGGGAGAAAAGCCGCCTCGTTGCGTCTCGCGGCATGGAGCAGTGGTGGTCTCCGGTGTACGGACGGGGGTTGGTCCCGGCGGCGATGATTCATGCAAGTGTCGACGACAAGAAGTCCACGTGAAGATCAACGGGCCCGGACTCAACTTGGCCCAGTGACGACGACTCTCACTCAGACGACAACACGGCGGCATGGACCACAGCACCACAAGAGCCTGGTCCCATCTTGTTGGGTCGGTCCACCGAGTCCACTAAAACATAGATGGGCCTCCATTAGGCCCAGGTCCCATAAGAAAGGAACACGGGCACGCAAAAAGGCCTTGCAAAGTTGCAGTTACTTAACCGCTGTCCATTAGGCTTAAAATACAGCCCGGCCCACGAAGAGCGAGCGCAACACCGCGGCAGGGGTTCCCGGTGGGGGAGACGCCACCGGCAGAGTCTAGCCGACGCCTCCTTCCCATTCCAACGAGATCCGACTCCGACCGAAACCCCCCTCTCGCCGGCCACCGTCGCGGCAGCCGGCTCCGCTCCGGGAAGCCGCGGCGCGCGAGGAATAGCGAGGAGCGATGGGGTGGGGCACCGTGGTCTACGAGGGCGCGGTGGTGGGCTCGTCGCTGGTGGGGCTGGGCTGGGCGGGGCTGTGGTTCCTGAACCGGCGGCTGTACAAGGAGTACGAGGAGCGGCGGGTGCTGGTGCAGATCCTCTTCGGCCTCGTCTTCGCCTTCTCCTGCAACCTCTTCCAGCTCGTCCTCTTCGAGATCCTCCCCGTCCTCTCCAAGCACGCGCGCTTCCTCAACTGGCACCTCGACCTCTTCTGCCTCATCCTCCTCCTCGTCTTCGTCCTCCCCTACTACCACTGCTACCTGCTGCTCCGCAACTCAGGTTCCGGCCCTAAATCAATCTCCCATTGCCTCGATTGCTGTCTGCCTCTGTGCGGTGTGTGGCTGTCCTGATCGGCTGATCGGTTCGGTTGGTGGTTGCAGGGGTGAGAAGAGAGCGGGCGTGGCTTGTCGCGGCGCTCTTCCTACTGGTATTCCTCTACGGATTCTGGCGCATGGGGATTCACTTCCCCATGCCTTCACCTGAGAAAGGTCTGACGTTGCAAACCTACAATGTTATTATTGATAGTACTAATTCGTACAGCTGAGGATTTCTAGCTCTGACTCATTATATGCTAGCCAACTGTTTGTTGCTTAATTCGGACCTAGTTGTGTCATTGGGTTTGACTTCCTTGCTCATCTTGCAGGCTTTTTTACAATGCCACAGCTGGTCAGTAGGATTGGTGTTATAGGAGTGTCTGTCATGGCTGTTCTTTCTGGTTTTGGTGCCGTCAATCTGCCATACAGTTATCTGTCGCTGTTCATCAGGTTTGGAGCATATCTTTCATCAACATTATATTTTCACTTCTGATTAAAATCTTTGCGTTGTTATGCTGGTCATTTTAACAATCATGATTTGCAGGGAAATTGATGAAACAGACATCAAAACTTTGGAACGGCAGCTGATGCAATCCATCGAGTCATGTACTGCTAAGAAAAAGAAAATTATTTTGTCCCAAATGGAAATGGAGAGGATTCAAGGATCCGAGGAGGTACTTATTTCACTACTCACTGCCTTATGTTTCAGAGAAAAGAATCCAATCTTCACACTGGGTTAACATTGGAATATACTCTAGGTACAAAATGTTAGAAATTAAAAGATTTAACTACGTATTTTGTTATGTGATCATTTAGTGGCATCGAAGGAGCAAAAGTTCACTCTAACTAACACGCAATGGAAAAAGTCATAACAAACTTAGGGTTGCAACTTTCTAGTGGCATACTCTTTTATTGTTTGATGTATACATGTACAGCATGATTGAATACAGACATTTACATGCAGAAGCTAAAGGCCAGATCGTTTCTGAAGCGTATAGTGGGAACAGTTGTTCGATCTGTGCAGGAAGATCAAACTGAGCAGGGTATTTGTATCCTTGTTTCCTTCTTCTGTTTGCTTTATGTGTTTATTTGCTGGTGATAAGCATTAATTCCCAGATCAATCTTGTAGATATAAAGAACTTAGAAGCAGAAGTCCAGGCACTGGAAGAGCTTTCCAAACAGCTGTTTCTTGAGATATATGAACTCCGTCAAGCTAAGGTATTTTTTAGTGTGTCATGTACGATCGATGATAACATTTTCTACTAGTTATTGGGATACACGCAACTACTTTCTCAACCTTATGTTGTTTATCAGACAAATCATCTAGTAGCTGCAATTCTCATTTGATATTGGTATTGATGCTTTCATAAGTATTCGGTGATTAATAAGTGAGGTAGCTGTTACTACTCTATGCCGTAAAATCCCAGTAAAAAAAACATTCTAATACAACTTCACTGTCTCTTCGCATGTAGATGGGTTATTTTCTTGTTTTGTGTCCTATAAGCTTATAACATGACTGTTTTTACTCTTTTTCTTTTTGCCATGTCTCTTGACCTCTCGTAAGTGTTCAGGGAGAATAAGTTGCTAACATTGCAGTCCTTTGCATGTTGCATGTCATATGACAGTAGCGACTATTGGGCATGTTTTCTTGCAGCAGATCTTTCTTAGGCTAATTAATCTAAGTGTTTCTGTGGTCTACATTTGCTTTGCAGATAGCTGCTGCATATTCCCGAACATGGAGAGGGCATCTTCAGAATCTACTTGGATATGCTTTGTCAGTGTATTGTGTTTATAAGATGCTTAAGGTATTTCTGAAAATTGCAATATACATAATCTTGCATGTATTATTTTGATTGACACGTCATCAAATCATCGTCTTTCATGTACCACAAGTCCATGACAGTCATGAGAAAAAACCACCATTAGTACCGGTTTAATCATCGTCTTTCATGTACCATAAGTCCATGACAGTCATGAAAAAAACCACCATTAGTACCTGTTTAATCACTCCATTTTGGAACAGTTGTATCTAGCTCAACCATTTTGCTGCAAAGATTGTTTTATGGAACCTTGTTTTCAGTCTTAGGTTCGCTATTCTGTTTATAAGATGCTTAAGGTATTACTCTAAATTGCATTATACATAATCTTGCATGTATTATTTTGATTTACGCATCATCAAATCATCGTATTTCATGTATCTTAAGTCCATGACAGTCATGAAACAAACCACCATTATTACCTGTTTAATCACTCCATTTTGGAACAGCTGTATCTAGCTCAACCATTTTGCTGCAAAGATTATTTTATTTTATGGAACCTTGTTTTCAGTCTTATGTTCGCACATCGCACTTGTGAATTAACCTCAAGTGTATTACTTTTCTTTTGCAGTCCTTGCAGAGTGTAGTCTTTAAGGAGGTACGAACTTCATGGCGTTTGTGGATCTACATCCAAGTCCTTCTATTTTTCAATCCATGAACATTTTAATTATTTTACCTACATTTTATTTCTCGCAGTCAGGCTCTGTTGATCCTGTAACAATGACAATAACGATTTTCCTGAGGCATTTTGACATTGGCATTGATGTTGCACTTTTATCGCAGGTAAGTGTACTGAAGCTTAAATAATTGTAAAATGAATTTCGAACTGCCTGTATGCAGTATACTTTATATAGATAGAATATGAATGACTCGTTCTGTTCTTCTTATATGTAATATTGGATTGCCTTGTTTTTTCATCGAGTTTCTGACATTGTCCTGCTTCTGCCTTGTACTTGCAGTACATATCTTTGATGTTCATCGGAATGTTGGTTGTCATATCTGTTCGAGGTTTCTTGGCAAATGTTATGAAGGTGAGTATAATTTGTGCATGCTACTTCTGTTTTATGACTTTATGGTGCCATCCATTGATCTGGGGTCTTGATTTCTCTTGTATTTAGCATCTATTCTAAACTTGAGCTGTCGTGTCTCATTTTATGTGCAGTTCTTCTTTGCTGTCTCTAGGGTTGGGAGTGGCTCGACAACCAATGTTGTTCTTTTCCTATCAGAGATTATGGGCATGTACTTCATATCTTCCATTCTTCTTATAAGGAAAAGCCTGGCAAATGAATATAGGTATTCCATAACTGAACATGTTGCATTAATTTAGCTTGATTTTCATTTTATATTTGCAGTAATGATCCCTGACTACGTTTTTAAAATCCAGTACGATCAGGAAGTGATGTTTAAAATGTGATAGTTTATATGAAGATTTAAAGAACAGTAAATATGTCAATTTAACAATTGATGTCACAAATAAAGCGATTCTGGCTTTCTGGGCCCCTTAAGAATAACCTTGTTGAATGAAATGATGCTATGCTTCTTTTGATGTCTTTTATGTTTCATAGTTTGAAACTTTCAATCATGATCAAGTTCCATCAACATAATTTATGTCTGTTAATGCATTTGTGCTCAGGGTGATCATTACTGATGTTTTGGGTGGTGATATCCAATTTGACTTCTACCACCGCTGGTTTGATGCTATATTCGTGGCAAGTGCGTTCCTGTCCTTGCTTCTTATTTCAGCCCAATACACCACCAGGCAAACAGACAAGCATCCAATCGATTGATGCATCTGTCCCCCTTCTGTGCATAGTCTTTTAACCACTATTTATCCGAGGTATGTGGTTATCCCCTACACTGCACCAATTGACTGTTCTAGCTTCTGTTGATATTATCCTGCTTGTTTTGTCAGGTTGACCCATTTTTTGTACCACAGTTAGCAAAGGCACTGTTTCTCCCTAGACCTCCATACACAGTTACAGAACATAATACATCAGTTAATTGAATGGATCTCTTTATTTCATAATATGTTTCCCGGCAGCACGATTCATGGTAAACAGTTCCTCCGTATGGAAGTTTACTTTTCTGCCAATCCTGCACGTCTATAGCAATCATCCGAATCATCTGTGGTGATGCTGTAATGGGATCCGTTGTAATGTTGTCAGCACACGATAGTACACTTTTTTTTTTCCGAAGACAACTGAGGAATCCCATATTAGGAATGGAGTATGACTTTGTAAAATAGCTTGAGACTAGCGTGCTAGATTGTATGGGTTTGATGATTCTTTTGGCTGTTATATGTAACATTTGACACAACTTTGGTACGTAGATCTATTATTCAAGTGGTTTTCTTCAGGACGATGTCTCCAGCTGAATCCTTGTATGGTACTTGAAGTAATCTGTAAGAAAATCCATTGCACTGACGATGTCTTCTTCCGTGTCAATACCTCCTCTCCATAATCATACGTACACACAAAAATGCTACACAGAAGTCTTTTTTTTCTTCTATCTATTTGAATTCCTTATCATGTAATGGAAAAAAATATCCAAGTTTTGTATGCGGAGATAACCCATTATTCTTGTCCTTGATCTCTGTATGAGCCCCCATTTGTTTGTAATCTAAATATCTAATCATTTATCCAGTTCGCTGGAGAAACTTTTTTTCCGGATTTTTGTCTGTTTGACTGCTTCCCTCCACGTTTTGTTCAGTTTCCATGCAAGAAGTTGGTTGCTGTAAATACTGCAGTTTGTGCTTGATAGATAGTGGAACGATCTAGAGATGGTTCAGCAAGTTTTGGTTCGTACCCACCCAATGCCTGCATCTCCCACCTACAGGCTACAGGCAGGTACATGCCGATTTCAGCATCCATCGCTGAGCAAGAAATCTCTCAAAGAGTACATGTCCCAGACTCCCGGTTTCCCAGAGCCCTTGCCGGGCAGTGGAGACAATAGCACGGGATGACTTGACACTGGCGCACCATGACACCAGTAACACCAGTAGCATCACTGCACTACTTGTCCCCGTGCTATGCTGCTTGTGCCGCGCAAGTGCCGACCGATATGTGTCCAGTTTTGTGAATCTGCAATTCTGAAGAGACACGGCCAACGCCGCTGAGTGCCTGAGTGGCTATGGCAGACCTGCCACCACCTGACTACCTGAGCGCCATACACGTCTTCTCGATGAAAAAAAGAAGCTGCGTCGATCCACCGCGAGTGCACGGTCCAGTCGTCTTCATGCATGCACGCTCGCATTGACGGCCCCCGCTACTGATGCTCGCAGCGATACGACTGGGCCGGCGCTGCCCCCTTTTGAAGCACGCGCGTACGGGAGCTGAGGTACTTTTGTGGCAGGGGAAAGGGAAAGATGATCGAAGTGGTGTAGTTAAGCGACGCGAAAGCGAGCGACACGGGTGCGCGCAGCAGCGACTTTCGCTTCGCTCCCAGGGCCGTGCGTGTCGCCTGACACGGTCAATGCTGCATCGGCCATCATCAAGCCGTCAGCACTTCTCGCAGGGGGAAGTACCCCCTCAAAAATGGCGCGACCGATTTGACGCCCGTGCCAGTGGATCGCAGAGCAATCGGGCAAAGTCATTAAGAAAACACACAAAGGGAACAAGCACTCCAGCACATCAGGTGCCATGGTCCATGGCTGCTGCTGCCGGCTGTGGTGTTCATTAGCGAGGTCACTCTCGCCCAAAGGCTGCGAGCGCGATCTAAGGAGCACGGCCGGAGGGATTACAGCTGATCCTCCGGTGGTACGGCGTGGATCGACCTAGCGCGCGCGTCGTTTGGCCAAGACGCAAAGCCGGGCAGCCTCGCTCGCGTCGCGAGGGAAAAGGCGCGCGAACGAGACGCGCGTGCGCGCGGCCTGAGGCGACGTCGGTTTGATACGAGGTGCTAAACTCTAACAGTGTCACATCAAATGTTAGGATGCTAATTAGGAGGACTAAACATGAGCTAATTATAAAACTAATTGCAGAGCCTTATGCTAATTCGTGAGACGAATCTATTAAGCCTAATTAATCCATCATTAGTAAATGGTTATCTGTAGCACCACATTGTCAAATCATGGACTAATTGGGCTTAATAGATTCGTCTCGCGAATTATACTTCATCTGTGCAATTAGTTTTATAATTAGCTTATTTTTAGTACTCCTAATTAGCATCGAAACATCCGATATGATAGATGTTAAACTTTAATAGTGTGTTCCCAAATACCCCTTTAGACATGTGCATGCCTGTCTCGTGCTCAAATGCGTGTCATCACGGCACCTGGGGGACGCCGGGTGGGGCGCTCTGGACCGGCCGGACGACGGCACGAGTGGACTCCAATCAGTCACGCTCGTGGCAACAGTCAGTCCAGTCCCGCTGGGAACGCGCGCGCGCGCGCGCGGCCGCCGAGCGAGCCAACACGACTCGATTGAGCTGGACTGGACTCGAGTGGCCTTTTGCCAAAGGCTGCTCCCGGCAACGTGATCCACCACCATTCCATCCACCCGGCGGCAGCACCCACGCGCGGCGCGCGACCCATCCGGCCATCCCTCCAGGCTCCAGCCCAGCTCCAGCCCCCACCCACGCACACCGCTCGGGCTCGTCGCAACGTGCCGCCGCGCGGGGAGCTTTATCTCCCTCGCCTCGCTGCTCTCGCCACGCCTCCTTTCCGGGCAGCCACAAGGATCTCCGCCCGGCCTCGCGTCCCCTGCTTTCTGGTCACCGAGAAAAAACCTCGATTTGTCCGCTCCACCAACAACACGCGCCTCCACCGCGACGTCTAGTCGTTTTCGGCCCCGATCCGCTTCCCTTTGGCGCCGCATCGCCGAGCGCGAAAACAGAGAGAACAAACACGGCCAACCAGGGGCATGCATGGCATGACGCGTCGATGCACATCTACTTTCCAGCCTCCAATAGCGCGGTCCAGTACCCTACCGGCCTACCCCCATCCGGGCGCCGTCAGGAGGTACTACCAGAAACTCCGTCCCGATCGATCCGATCCGTGGCGACTGGCGAGGCGCTAGACGCCGGGTGGCTACAGCAGTTGGTAGTAGCGGAGAGGAGAGCAGGGAGCTAGATGCCCAGCGGCCGCTGGAGTCAAAGCTCGGCACAGGGGGCTACGAGGGTGCTAGGCTCCAGAAGCAGACCGAGCCAGGGTACGTAGCCCCGGCCTACGTACGACGCATCAAAAGTTGCGACCACGGCATGCACGCAGCGTGTCTCAGCTGGATCACTGGCCCTGGCCGCGCTTGCTTGCATCGCATTGCATCTCGCTGCATGCATGGTGCGCCTGCCCCCGCTCTGCCAGTCAGCCGCTCTCGGCCGTTGCCGCTTGCCGGCGCGGCTGGGCAGAAGGCCAAACTCGCTCTCGCGGTCTCGCCTGCGCTCTGCGCGCCTGCCCGCCCGGCACGATCCAAATCGCCGTGGAACCCGACGCGCGCGGCGAGGTCCATCCGTACCCGGCACTGACGCGCCTGATTTGCCAATTTGACCGCGCCCCGCGGCGCCGGGGCGCGCGCCGAGCCGGGTAGCCGTACGCGGTGTGCCCGCCCACGCCCGGCCACCCGTGTGCTGGGTGGGGGGCTCGCTCCTCGCTGCTTGTATTGGATTGGATGGCGACGGCATCAAAATGCGGGGCGGGCGAATGGCCGTGCTAGGCCCCCCCCCCCCCCCCACCCCCCCCCCCCCCCCCCAGCATGCGTCGGCCCCGTGGCAGGCCGGCCGGCCGCCTGTGCGAGGTGATCGATCTGCCGGCTCGGTCTCGGTGTCTCTGACTGGGGAATCTGCTTTCGCCTGCCTGCTCGCGAGTCGCGATGCTTGTCGGGATCACAAAACATTTCTGTTTGGGGTTGGGGAGTTGTGAACTCGGGATCGATCCTCCACCTGGGAAGAGTAGTATTTGTTTGTCTGTTCCTTTTCCTCTGAAAACTTACCATTTCGTGATTGCAGTGGCGCAGAGGTTATTAGAGGGGGAAATTAAACTCAGAAACTGATGATGATGCCGTGCGGTGATAATGCAATGCAACGCGAGCTGCTCCTTTTTGCCTTCTCAAGAAACTATCATTCAGTCACATTGCCACCTTTCATCTTTAGCTTTTGCTCTGTCGTCCCAACGTTGGCACACAAGTATATGCTTTACTTCATTCCCTCGACCTTTCTCCGGAAACCATGCACGCCACCAAGACTAGACCACCACGGCCCAAATATTCACCGTGGCCTTTTCGAACGCTGAGCTCTCTCTGCTGACTGGACGAAAGCAGAAAGCGATGTGGAAATACTATTTCTGGACTATTTTTTATGGTTTTTCGTTCCTTTTTGTCTTGGGTCGTTGGTCACGGTCAAGCAGTATCTGGAGTTCTGGACGAAGCGCCGTCCAGCCTGCTCGGTCCCTGTAGGGGCATTACACGTTTGCAGCGGCGGCCTGCGACGCCGTACAGGAAAGAAGGGTCCCAAATATTGTCTATTTGTCTTGTGATCGAGCACATGACATGAGCATGCAGCCGGGACGACAAGTTCACTTAAAAAATGTTGGAGCCAATGGCGCACGAGAGTACATGCGTCGTAGGCTCGTGCATTTAAGTGGGAATCTAACTGATCAGATCAGATGTGTGCGACGGCTCGTCGAACTCGAACGGATTAGACTAGTAGCCTTTCCTCAGCGCTGCTTCGGTAATCAGTAGGGATCAGTGCTGCCAATGTACTTACTACATAAAAAATGCTTCTTTTTACAGGAGCAGTGGCGCTTGCTAATCGTATCCATTTTAGCAATGGGGAAAAAAACACTTAACAAAGTCGAATGTTTCGTTCGTTCATGGAAGCAAAAATTAATGACGAGCTGCATCTTTTCTGAAGTAAACGAGCTGCATTTTGCAATGCCAAGAAAAAAACGGTCACTCCATTGCAGACGGCAACAACGAGATTTCCCGAACTGTCCAGTTCGTAAATCGTATGTTCATGCCCGCATGCACGTAGCGCCTCGGACGACCAGCATTCCGCTCGCCGTCACGGAAGCCCGTTGACGTGGAGACGAGTACGACGGCCTATCCCCCTCCTCACCGTCAGGTCACAGAAGCCAGGCAGGATGATGCCACGGCCACGGGCGCATGCTCTCCTACGCTCCGCCATCGCTACGGCCGGGGCCCACGGCGTAACGTTACAACTCTATCATAGGCTCAGGTGAGGTGGGGACAGCCCAGCCCACACGGCTGCCACCCCCACACCGAATCCTTCTTCGGTGGGTCCGGGCTCAGGTGAAGCCGTCAAGACGTGAACTCGCCACACGCCCCAGATCGAACGGCGGCGATCTCAATGGACCCACAGTTCTTCGTGCCCACACATATGGTCTGCGGCTTTTGCACTGGCAATGACCGTACGGGGAGCGAACGATCCGACGGCTGAGGTCCACTCCGCTGCCCTGTCCCTCTCTCCTCCCGTTCAAGAGTTCTAGAAGTCAAAGTGCTAAATGAGTGGGTTAAATCGTGTATTGAACAGTTTGTAAGAAGAATACTTGCAACAAAACGAAAGGGAACGTGTGTCCCCGACAGAAGTGCGGTTGGAGCGTACGACCACGAGGCGTAAAAGCATTGAGTGTATTTGGATGCAAATGCAAGTGCCAAACCTTCAGCTGTATTTTGTTGGAACACGAATTGTAAGGTGACAAATTTAGTTGCCATTGTTGGACTGCTTTTGTTTACTAACACAGCAGATAGGGTTAATGATGTGTTCTTCAATGTCTACTTCCCCTCCCATCTAGTAAAAAGCATGCCAGGTGAGTCACACCTCCAAAACAAACAAAAGGGTCTCCAACACACGCTACTACGTGGCAATCCATATCTATTACTCCTCTAACAGATTCTTTGTAATGTTTGTTTCAATGAATATTGAGTAGTGGTACTCAGCAATACATGACGCGTTAGTATGTCCATGGATGCATAACAAACATTTTGGATGCAAGTTCTTGCTTTTCAAAATATTCATTGCTATATAATTTTTTATGATGACAACATGGCTGTAACGAGTCGAGGTCAGATTTTATTACTACAGTAACAAATAGATGAAGAAATGGTTGTATATTTTGGTCACTTGTAAAGTACACCTTCGCAAACACACTTCGATTTAGAAACATATAATTTGATTCTCTTCTATCTAAGAAAATCCACATATATTCTATTTTTGGAAGGGGGTGGAAGCCTTATGTGATACTACCAGGGTTGTAGGAATGCTTAAAAATCCAGTTTTACAAACCCGTCCATGAAAATCGAGCAAGTTATTTTCAAAGGTATAAGGCAACAAAGGTTATCTCCTTTAAATCCATTACATTGCCTACCCGGCGAAATGCCAAGGAATGACGAAACAAGTTTCAACGTAGCATGACCTAGCCTACCTAGTGACTCCAAGTATTCAATATAGCCGAAGACATGAAACCTTGAAAAAATATTGGTTGTCCACCACTCAAGTCGTGGTGAGTAATCCATCACCTCAAATGAGCTCAAGAATATGGAGTTCTTAATTTTTCTCATCCCATTGTTTTAGTTTTATTGGTCTATGCCTTCGTATGGAGTTGCGATATTATTTTACCATCCAAGGGATAGATACAATAGGGTTGAATTAGATTTAACACCCCGATTAAAAGTTTTTTAATTCTGCCAGTGACTCACTGGCACTATCATTTCATTGTCGTCTAGTAAGGATTCTTTCCAGCCTTGTGGGTCCAATTTTATAGGATTGCGACAAAGACGTTGAAGAAGATTAAGCACGACAATTGAGCTAGAATACAACTTTGATGAACTATGTCGACACATAGGTGGCCTGCGCCCCAAAGAGCTTTCTGTGGCATAGTGATGGATCCGACAACTTGGTGTTTGCTAAGCATATGGCAAACATGCTATGTTGGCAAAATGAAGTGATTGGCTAACACAATAAGCCAATGTCGCGCTAACGATAAATATTCTATATTGTAGTCAACACGGAATGGTGGTGTAACCAGATGATCCAATGCAACGCTTATGATAAAAAATTATATATGTGCGTTCAAGGTGAGCGATTGCCTAGCACAGTGTGGCATTGGCTAAGCTTGGTAACTGCCGATGTTTGACGCCACACTAATACGTAGGCCATAGCATTGGTGAAGTTTAGTAACGTTTGTTGTTGGTGCCACGCTGATACATATACTTGGGTATTGGCTAAGCTCGGTAACAGTGTCAATTTTTGATAATTCAAAATTATTTGTGTGGTATGAAAAAAAACCGAGTCTTGTATTGCTCAGCTAGACTGAGAGGCTGCAGGCAACAGGCAACAGTCTTTTTATCTCGAGGTAATATAGTCTAGCAGTAGCAGCCATTCAACATTCATAAGGACTAACTAGCACGAGAACAGGCTGCAAAAACCAAACCAAACAAACCGACTGACTGGCTGCAATCCGGCTGCCAGCGTCACAGCCTCGACGCACGCAAGGGAGAGGACGCAGCTTAAAAGGGAGGCTGCAGCTGCAGCGCAGCCGAGCGCACGAGGCCGCCATTCGCCCATTCCCTCCCTCCTCTCGCTCCACCGCGCCCGTGCCGCTTCTCTCCCTTCTCGCCGTGGAGATCCCATCCGACGGGAACGACGTGGATTCCTTCCTTCTTCCGCTGGTAAGTCGTCGTGTCGTTCCAGCTTTGCTTGCTTGGATGGATTCACCCATGACCTCTTGGGTCTAACTTGCAAGTGTGGCTTTTGTTCTGAACCAAATCCAAATCTTTCCCTTTCATCCTCTCCGTTTCAGCTCCATGGCTTGACTTTGGTCGTCGTCGCTGTTGTTCTTGGGCGCTCAAGATCGACACACAACTGGACACCATAGTAAGTCGTCCCACGCCATTTCTTTTTCTCTCTCTCTATCTCTTTCTGTTGTTTTCTCTCCTTTTTTTTTTGCTGTTTTCTTGGCTGCATGCTTTGGTTACAAGTTGAAGCCCACTCTACCCCCAGTTCAGGGTTGAGCCGGGGAAGCCGGGCATTTCGTGATTCTCTCTGGTTGGGTAATGGGTGGTGATACCTCCGATAATTTTTTAGATCGTTTTGGCCGATCGCGTTCGAGGAGGAAGACGCGGCCGGCAAACCGCTGGTGGTGCGGCGCGGCGCGGCGCGGGTGTGGCCGCCGCACACTGTTTGCACGGCGGGTAACTTCGCGGACGCTGCCGCCGCGGACACTCCCTAGCCTGTGGCTGTCAGTTACTACCTGGCTGTAAGTATCTCGCCGTCGCCGGCCGCGGAGTATGCTATAACTCCATCAATGCATATCCCTCTCCCTCTCCCCTCTCGTATTCAATTGTCACCTGGCCAAAGGACCCACATTCATTTCGTGGGTTTAAGGTTGGTTGGCATTGCAGGCAGAAGCCGGATACATCGATCGATCGATCGGGCAGATCCATACAACATACTGCATCAGTAGGCTTGCACTAGTATAGTAGTATATCTGCATGTTCCTTTTTTCTTTGAGAAAAAAGTAGTATATCCGCATGCATGTTTTAAGGTTCAACGGACTGAAAAACGTTTCAAAATTCAAGTTTTTTTTTTCTAAAAAGGAGGGGAAGTCCTAAAACCGCTGGTAGTAGATCTTAGCCAGGTCCCACCCTGCAGCCAGTCGACGATCCTCGCTCACTGGCCGGTAGGGCGCTTTAACGGGGCCCGGGCCGGGCCGGCTGGCCGGCGACTGGGAACGGAGGAGATCAATAAAGTCCAGGCAATACGTTGATCTCGGGGACGAGCGCGGGACCCAGCACCATAGACTGCGACTGAGACTGTCGACGCCACCTCGTGCGGCGAGCGCCTTGCTGCTGCTGTTGGTGTCGCTTGGAGTCTTCCCCATACCCGCCTGTCCAGCGTGGTGCTTGCCTGGCCCTTGAACTCTTGGGGCACCCCGCGCCCGCGTACAGGCAGGCAAGGCAAGGCCGCTAGATTACACGCGGGCATAAACAAAACATCAGAAGCTTCGCTGCCCGGCATCCACGCTGTGGAGTATTTAACCTGCCGCTGTTGTGCATCGTATACATGCAGGCGTGCATGCAGCCTCGCGGATGAGAAGCTACAGAAACAGTTGTTGCATCTGCCCATGGCCTGCATCGCATAGTGCCTCTACTGTTTCGGAACAGCGTGTGTGTAGGCTGATGATACACTGCCATCGGCATGGGTTGCTTGCTCGCTTCGCTTTCATTTGTTTATGCCCCTCGCGGTCGGTCGATATCTGATTCTGATCTGATCTGCCCCCGTTTAGCGCCGGCGGAACTGCATGCAAGCTCTGGTCCGGTCCCTAGCGCGGCCTAGCTCGCATCTGCACAGTTGGGGTTGCCTCCTGGACGGGACAAGGCTGATGCCTTTGCCGGTGCGTGACACACAGAGGCCTTGTCCACGCACAGGTGCGTGCAGTACTGCTCTCGGCTCGGCTTGAGGTCACCGTGCGTGGTCATCACTGGCCGGTGCTGTGTTAGCCTGTTACACTGTTGTGCTACTCAGTATAGTGATACAGTGATAGTGCGCAGTCACAGTACTTGTCGTTGTACTTCTACCTATGTGCAATGATCGATGCAAGCAGGGCAAGTTTGAATAGTAGTGTTGTGTTGCTAGACACACTGACATACAAATGGCCTGCATGCAGGTCCTGCGTGCTGCATTAGTTCACAGTATCATTCAGTATCTCTAGGACGCGCTAGTTTTTGTCTTGGTTCGAGTTTGACCATGGATCCATCAATTGCATGCATGCGTTCACCGTGAAGATTACGCGGACGCGTCTCTACAATTCCACTTCTACTGGCTGCATGGGCTATCTTCAGTTACTCCTCCTTTTGCTGTTTGCAGGCTGCAGCGCGATCGATCTACGGCCAGGAAACACTACTGAGAGAGAGAGAGAGAGAGAGAGAGAGCAGCGTGACTAGCAGTAGCGGAAACTGAAGATGCTGGCATGCATCGCGTGCTCCTCCAAGGGAGGCGGGGAGGACGGCTCCCGTGCCGCTGCCACGCCTAACGGCAAAGATGCCGTCAAGTCTCTCACCTCACAGGTACCCATCCCTCTATCTATCAATCTCTTCTCTACTAGCTATGGTACATGGTTTTTTTTTTATCTCAGCTATAGTACATGTTGCTGCTACCATACGTACGTGTAGCACAATACTGTTTTGAAACGCCTGCTGCTATCACGCTCTGTCACGAGCTATGCACACCGTGGCCTGCTGCGCACTGTGCTAACCTGCGGCTAGCTAGGAATTTGCCCAAGCAAGCAGAAGCAGGTCAGGGCAGGCCACGGGACGCCGTGCGGCCGGCGCCGGGCCGTGTCGCGACCGAATTGAATTCCACCTAGTCCAACTCTGCAGGGGAAGGCGCCGATACATCCAAAAGGGCGGGTGGTTGATGAGGGCGCATGAGACGACAAGGGACGCCATCGCGACGACGACTCCCTGGCTGTCTTCTCTGCACGCATCCTAACTTGGCGCTAGCGTTCAGTGCCGAGTCGTAGGAGTAGTTCCGCCGCCCCACGCAGCCGCCATCAATTGAACGCCTACACGTCACCCTCAACCGTTCCGTTCCGGTCACGCGCCCAGCTACCTCGCCGTCGTCGTCTTCGAAGGTCCTCGATCCCACATGCATCGTCATTGTCCATGTCCCAGCAGTAGGCTGCAGCTGAGCCACGAGCTCCTGTGTCACGGCGCCAGCCTCTAGCTATCCACCTTTGTACGTACGTGTCACAGTACACTCGAAGCCAGATCGATGAGCTCTGAGTCTGACGGCATGCATGCCGCTGCCTGGACAGGGAGACCCCTGTGTTTGAACAGAGCAGCTGTTCTGTCAAGCTTTATTTGCTGCAGCGATATGACTGTTGCTAAACCATGCACGCCCAAAAGCGCAGCGCGAGATGAGGGTGACAGCGATCAATCCATCCCTATCCCTTTAACGCGGCCTAAGCAGGACGTGCTCACGGCGTCCCTCGCCTGCCTGCCTGCATGCCTGCCTCATCGGCAACCCAAGATAAAGCCGGTCACCGTCCCCTTGGCGCCTTTGCAGCTTGGTGCCAGCAGCCTTTGCCTACGCCGGATTTGAGTTCGCTCCCAAACATTCCCCTACGCTTTATTCACTAGCCAGTCCCGCGCCACCGGCGGCGATCGCTGGTCGCCGCGACCACTCATTCATTCCCTTTGCCCGAAAGGAAAAGGCCAGGGCCCAGGGCTATGCTGCGGGCCTGCCGCCACTGTGACGGCGCGCGCTGTGTGCGCCCCGCCCTGGAACTGGGGATCACGCCACGGCTGCCGTTTTCCCTCGTGGAAAGCCATGCCGCGGCCGTGTTCTTTTGTGTTTTCCTGTATCTGCTGCAACTTCAACGTAACCTGGGACTGGTGGGATTTGCTTTCGCTCTCGGCATTCGCTCGCCATCGAATAAAGCCCGGCGCCGCGTGGTCCTCGGCCTGCTGGCTACGCGACCCACCCCAGCCAGGGCCCGGCCGCCTGGGCCTCCCCCTGCCGGCCGGCCGGCCGCGCAGCCCGGGCCACGCAGACACGCAGCGCTGATCATGCCGCGCCGTGCCGCGGCGACCCAAGGCCGAGAAGGCATCTGTGATCTGCCGCTGTCTTTCCGGAGGCGCACGCAACGCACAACACACATGCACGCGTTGCACAACTGCAGCGGCTCAGCACGCAGGAGGGGGGGCCATGGCCCATGGCCATTTGCTGCTGCGTGGCTGCCATTATGAGACGCGCCTTTGAGGCCGCAATCCTTGCATGCATGAGACTGTGGCACGGCATGGTTCCTTGTTGCAGACAAAAGGGTAAAGATTTGCTTGCTACCGTCCTGTGTGTCCCTAAGCTAGAGTGGTCCTCTGTCCCATTGGAATGCAGACTTGCAGTTCTATCTCTAATTCTCTATCTGTAGCCGTGTTCGGCCTAATCAGCGTGTACTGGTAGCTGCTTCGATTTAAGCGTGTGCGTTACGGGTATGCTTTGTTGAGTGCTCCATCATTAGCTAGGCGATAGCCATGTTACGAAGATATTAGTCAACAAGCATCCTTCTTGGTCATGTGCAAACCTCAAAAGCCGTACATACGTACGTACCTACCTACATACTCATGCAAGATTCGTTCAGTAGTAGGAGAACATTCCTTTTTAGGCTATGTTCTTAGCAATTCTACGTGTACTTAGGTCGATTAAGTTTGTTCTAAGTCAATCTTTTTTAATTTTGACTAAATTTGTAAAATTTCATCTACAGTATCAAATAAATTAAATACACTGTCATGACATATTTTATCTTAAATTCAATGAGAATAATTTGATGCGTTGTAGATGTTGCATTGATGTTTTTTTTTTCTATATACAGTTTGGTTAAAGTTAGAAGAAAGTTTGATTCAGAAAAAAAACTAAGACGATTTACATTTCAGAACTGGGTATATGTTTTTCACATATGTATACAGTGTACACTATACTTTGATACTTGATAGCTACTTATATGCTAGTTCGAGTCAGTGCTTACGTGAGTTACACTTATTCGCTGCTCTGACCCATGATATGGCTCTGTGAGACTCTGAGTGAGTGGTGGCTAACTCGGCTCGCACGATGCAATGTGCTGTCTTCAGCTCAAGGACATGGTGCTCCTCAAGTTCACCGGCTCCAGCAAGCATCATCACTACAAGGGGGCGGGCAGGACCCCGTCGTCGTTCAGGAGCGGTGGGGGTAGCTACCGCCGCCCCTACCCCGGCTTCATCGACGACACCAGCTTCACGCCGGCGGCGAGCAAGGTTCCCGGCGAGGACTATTACCCCAGGACCGGATTGGCAGCGGCAGGCGGCAAGGATACGTTGGACGTGACCAAGAGGCAAGTAGGCAAGAGCCCCGGCGGTAGCGGCTGGATCCCGAGCGCAGAGGGTGAGGCGGCCGCCGACGTCGCTGTGGAGGAGGCTGATGATGTGCCCAGGGAGTGGACGGCGCAGGTGGAGCCCGGCGTCCAGATCACCTTCGGCAGCATCCCCGGCGGCGGCAACGATCTCAAACGTATCCGCTTCAGGTGCTGTCGCTATAATTCTCATCACTGTTTAATTTCCTTGTTCGGCTTGCTGTGTGACCGGCATCAGGTGATCATTGATTCTTGCGACTAACTCGTAAGTGTCCTTGTTGCCGCGCCCTTTTGTGCCTGCGTGCGTGCGTAGCCGGGAGATGTTCAACAAGTGGGAGGCGCAGCGGTGGTGGGGCGAGAACTACGACCGCATCGTGGAGCTCTACAACGTGCTGACGTTCAGCGGCCGGCAGCAGGGGTGCTCCACCCCGATGTCCTCCGTCGACGACTCCGTGCTGGTCGGTACACGCGCGCATCCTTCGTTCACTTGAATTGATCATCGCAGCGCCATGTCAACGTGAAAAGTTGTTGCCGATGCACGCAGAGAGAGTCGTCCTACTCCCATGGCGGCTCGACGAGCAGGGGCAGCCCGATCACAACGGCGCTGCCTCCTCCACCTCCTCCTGCTCCGGCGGCGGCGAGCAAAGAGCCGATCGCCCGGAGCGCGTCGTGCAAGGGAACGCCGGGGTCCACGCCTGCGGCGCCGTACGCGGCCGCGCCGTCCACCAGGGCGGCGTACTACCCGTCCGCGGCCGTGCCCGACCCGTCGGACCACGTCTGGGCGCACCACTTCAACATGCTCAACTCCGCGGCGGCGGCTGCCGGCACGTCGGCGATGGGCGGCGGGGCGGCCTCGTTCTACGACCCGTCGCGCGCCACCACCTCGTCCCGGGACGAGGCCTCCGTGTCGCTCAGCAACGTGAGCGACCTGGAAGCGATGGAGTGGATCGAGGAGATCGAGCCGGGCGTGTGCCTCACCATCCGCGAGCTCGGCGACGGCTCCCGCGAGCTCCGCCGCATCCGTTTCAGGTATGCCACTGATCAGTAATCATGGACGACTTGCGAAAATCATCATGGATTCGATCCTTCTTGATCGCACACCTCATGCATGTTTTCCGTTTGGTGTCGCATTGCAGCCGGGAGAGGTTCGGCGAGGAGAGGGCCAAGGTGTGGTGGGAGCAGAACAAACAGAGGATACAAGCGGAGTTTCTGTAGCGAGAGACGACAGAGAAATCAATGCAAAATTGCAGGCTCTGATGGGATAATCAAACGTGTTGGGGGGATATTAGATATTAGGGAGATAATACCGCTATACGTGGCGAAAAGAGTGTGAAGGGTGAAAGAAACAGGTGATGCTACTTGGCTTTGGCTAAGCGTGTACATGGAGCTTCGTTGGTTCAACTTGGGTATCTAGGTGGATACGTGCTTACTCTCTCATTCAGTTACCTTGTTATGCAGATTTTGGTTCCTTCCGTCGGTTAAATTGGTTTAAACTTTGTCCATTTTCTTGCTTGGGTTTATGTAAGTAGTCCTCATTTTGTTGTGGGTGAAAATATATGATGGCAGATGGTGGTGGGGTTTCTGAGTAATGCAGGAATGTAGATGTTCATGTTCTCTAAACTCTAGAGCACGGTTAGGATTCAATAAGATGAATGAAGTACCGATTTGAAGGGAAATTGGGATAAGGATGTACAGAGGCAACGACTGACTCGTGAAGTCGTGATATTGGCAGTTCAAGGCTTCAAGCCAATCCGGTTGACAGTCCTCACGGCAACTTGAACAAACTTGGACTCATTAGAACAAAAGTGGGAGATGTCACATTGTCCTGATTGATTTGAAGTCAGCATGTTTTTTTTTGCTTCGAGCCAATCCTCTGTAAGGAACGGAGTGGATCTAGAGGGGGAGGAGGAGGGTCACATAGGAGGGAGAGAACTTGGGCTAGGGTTGGAAGGGGAAAGGAAGTGAGGAGAAAGAAAAGGAGTGCCGACGCGGTATGTATAAGATCGAGTCACACCAAAGCATGTGACGCGACTCAGCATCGCAACGTTAGCGTTCAGGTCGTCCTCCCCACGCGCGCTGTGCCGGTGTGGAGGGCCGGTCGCATCATATGCTTTGGCGCGACCGCCATATTAATCACGTCGCGGCTTTTGATGCGAACAGAAGGGCTACTTCTTGTAAATATTAGTTGGTATATTTTTTTAATTTTAGATTAAGAAGGGTTAGAATAAAAAATTTCAAAGATTAAAGGAGAAATGTCCGTCCAGCGGGACATACGCTATGTGGGCATGCTAGCCCATTCCACCTACGGCCCAAAATACTCTTGCAAGTCGCAGCCACCAAAGCCCAAGTAAACCACAGGTCCACAGTGGCTGTCCTCTCTACCAACCGTCCCCTCCCCACAACCTCCCCCATCGCCGGCGTCCGGCGATCGCCGGCATCCGAGGATGGATCATCCGTCCACGTGATGGATCCGCCAGCACCCTCGCCGCGGCCCCCTGTGGTCGAGGGGGCACAACCAGAGGAGCGGAGCCAGCGGCGACCTAGGTCTGCTCTCCGTGGCGCCCTCGGGGTGGCCTTCCCCATCGCGGCCTCGTTCCTCTTCTCCTTCCTCGTCGGGCTCGCTGGGCTCGCGCTTGGTGGCCTCTCATCCACTGCATCCGTCTCCATGCCCTCCACCTGCCGCATCCTCTCCACTGGTGAGTCGCTACTCCATTCCCGATTTATTTCATCGATTGATGGTCAGATGTTTTGCTTTTTTGTGAGAATTTCTAGGATTTCTCTCTTTTTCTAGAGTGTCCACCTAGGAATCCTAGGTGGCTTCACCTGGAGGCTTCAAAAGGAGCCTCCAATTAGTAATAGTAAGATAGCTGCAGCTTTTAGTGATTTGTTAAGGTTGGTGAAATTAATACCACAGATTAGCTGCTCTGGTGATAAGCTCCAAGATCTAACTGCAAGTTCAAGCCTAGTCTATTTGTGATGTACATAATGTTTTATCATTCGTCTGATTTCACACAGTTCAGATGGTGTGAACTTGCTATGTTAGCTTGTGAATTGTGATGCACGACTAGTATCCTTCTATTAAATTTTGATAAATTTCATTGTACCACATCTAGTATGCTTATAATGTGCTTGCTTAGCCTTTCAATTGTTTAGATTAAATTTTTACTCTTGATATATATCTACTATTTGTGCTTGATGTGTTTGCTGGTACTACATTGTAGGCGTTGACATCAGGTCATCAAAAGTTTGTGAGCTTGGATTATTGAACTATAGAGCTAAGCATGTCTTTTACCCATCGAGTAAGAGAAGATTCCGCTGCCATGATGACTACTACTGGGCTTCAGTTTTCCAGGTGAGAATTTGTGCTATAATGTACTTCCATGGACTATGTTGCATCTCCAGTCAACCTTCTAAAAATGCCAAAGCTGTGATTGGCTAAATTTTACACGTTGAGTCTAATGTTAACTGGGTATAGTTAAGACCATTACCGCACTCAGTTCCTCTAGATTTAGCCTGTACAGTACTCTATTTTGTTAACTAGGTTTATATGTTATGCATACTTTCTAATTTGCTTAAAAAGCTTGAAAATACGCAGAAAAAGGCAAAATTTCTTTACATGTTGACATGTTATGCACCAATTTTCAGTTTTGCATAGCCTGTTTCATGTTTTATCATGGTTTTAATATTCATGAAGGCTTGTGGAATGTGTTTAGTTGACCTGTTTTCATTTGTGTTGTGGATTGGATTGTAGGTTGAATACACAGAATATTTTTCTGGCCAACTATCTTATGCTGTGGCAGAGACCCCGAAGGAGGCTCTTCCTCATAATTGTCGACCTGATTTTGGTGCTGCATGGTCGACAACATCAAAGTTCAAGGTATTTTACTATGAGTTATCTAGTTCCTTGTAACATGTAGTATCTACTTCCTATGTCCTAAAACATCATAAGTTCTTTAATGATTTCTCCTGTTTTTATGCGAATCTTCAATTATTCTGCCACCTTTTGCTTGTATCATGTTCAGCTGTCAACTGTCATTTCCTCAGTGTTGCTTCTTGACCTCCTTCATTTGTAGGTCAATGAATCGTACAGCTGCAGATATACACTAGGTAGTAACAAGGCTGATATTCACTCGGACAAGCTATTCAATTGTTCTGCTGAGGAACCTTCAACAAGGGAGATTCTCAAAAGGATACTTACACTGTGAGTATTATGCTCTCCGAAAATCTTGCTTGTCAGCTACTTGGCACTGCAACATATGACAATATTGAGCTAATCTAAATACCACCCAATGAAACTTAGATAGCTAGAATCGTGTAATCTGTTGCTAGATTATTGCGCGGATTTCTTCCTGGTTCTTTTCTAATTTGTTACTTGATGAGATAGACAAAGTCAGTTATGTCCGTACTGCACTTTCAATATATTTTAAATGATACTAGCAACTTATTTATGTTCTTTCTAGACCTACACTAATTACTTTCACATATGTATTATTACAAAATGGTTACTTGTTCTCATTTAGATGGATACTGCATTTGTTTTCCATTTCCTTTTGCTGACTTTCCATAACAATATTACAGGTTTTCAAAGTCATACACGTCAGAAGATTTCAGTTCAGAACGAATGCTTGGATATGTAGCAGCAGGTGTTGTGCTTGGCATGTTGAGTTCGATGATCATTACCGTCTTATTTAGAGGCTTCTTTGGATTATTGCTTGCTGCCGTCAGGTGGGCCGTGAGGAAGCATAGCATCAGGGTATTTGCTAGCCGGCTGAAGCGTGCCTGCCTTCTTGTCGCATATGTATCTGCTGTTGGTTGGATTACCTTGCAGTATAGCAAATTTATTGGATTGAAAGAACTGTTGTCGGATTCTGAACTCATGGAGAGGTTCTTCTGAACTGTAGATGTATGCCCTTGTATATTGTACTTGTAATACCACTCGGTTCTCAAGGAAGAGGTCTTTTCGGTTGACCTTGAACCAATCCTCTGTTGTAGTGCTGTGCTAGGATGTGCATGCCAGGAACGCTGCTGCTATGTCGCAGACACGTCTTGCGTGCCACAGTTTATCAAGGATAGCTAGCTAAAGTCACGGATGATGCATCTTTTTCCGTTGGAGAATGGAAAGAATTGTATGCTGCAAACTGCTGGGAATGATTCCACTTGAATACTTGATTACCAATTCTGAATAGACTTTGCTCGACCTTTTGGCCTTTTCTGATTTGGCCGGCGTTCCTAATGTTCTGATATGGAGTTGCTCTGTTGGAATGTTCGAGGACTTAACCAACAGGCTCAGGTCATTGCAAATACTTTCTGTCACATAGCGTGTTTACAAGAAACAAAGCTACGTGAAGTTAGCTCCCACTGCGCATCATATCTGGGCGGCCACAGAATGGCTGGATACACTTACAAGCCGGCCACATGGGTACTTGGCAATAGAGGAGGCCTACTGCTCCTCTGGAACGACAACTATGTAGAAGTTTCAGAAGTAACGATTGGGAAATTTCACCTCTCTGCGACGATAACACTTCATGAATGTGGCACTTCCTTCCGCCTTTCCAATGTCTACGGCCCATCGAGATACAACCGCAAAATCGCGTTCCTATAAGAGATGAGATCCATAACTCCAACAAGGGGAACAAAATGGTTGATTTTAGGAGATTTCAACCTAATCTACAAGGCCACAGACAAGAACAATTCCAACCTTAACCGGCAACTGATGGCGCAATTCCGTGAAGCGCTGAGTGACTGCGAACTACAAGAGATACATTTGCAGAATAGAAAGTTCACCTGGAGCAACGAGCAACAAAATCCAACTCTTGTTAAATTAGACCGCCTCTTCGGTAACGCGGAATGGGATGCCTGCTTTGGGACGCATGTCCTTCACGCTCTATCCACGACGCACTCGGATTATTGCCCTCTACTTCTTACAGACCAAAATGGACCGCGAAGACCACGTACTTTCAAATTTGAAAATTATTGGCCCAAGATGCCACGCTTCATCGAGACCGTCCAGTCCGTCTGGAATGCGCCTACTGACCACCATGAACCTTTCCACCGGCTCCACCACAAGCTTACCTTTCCACCGGCTCTACCACAACCTTGGTGCTGTGGCGAGGAGCCTAAGAGAATGGAGTAAGAGCTTCTGCTCGGATGCAAAGATGCAACTGTTAATGGCTTCAGACATCATTATGAGGCTCGACATGGCGCAAGAACACAGAGCACTTTCCCCTGCTGAAATCAACCTAAGGCATAAGCTACAACGTAGAGTGTTGGGATGGGCTGTGGTTGAAAGAGCCAGGAAAAGGCAAGCATCGCGGATAACAAATC
Source organism: Setaria italica (assembly GCF_000263155.2). Taxonomy (NCBI): domain Eukaryota; kingdom Viridiplantae; phylum Streptophyta; class Magnoliopsida; order Poales; family Poaceae; genus Setaria; species Setaria italica. Next base: position 28,971,954 of record NC_028456.1, on the reverse strand, counting down.
TCAAGCTGGGGGACGCAAACACAAATTTTTTCCACCGTAAAGTAAATGCTAGAAGGCGAAGGAACCACATACAAAGGCTCAAGCAAGGAGCTGGCTGGGCTTTAAAGCATGAGGAGAAAGCCATGCTGATACAGGATCACTTCGAAAAGGTCATGAGTAGGCCAAATCAGCGCAGCATTGATCTTGACTGGGACAAGCTGCCGCTGCCACAAGTTGAGTTGCAAGGATTGGGGGATCCTTTCACTGAGGAGGAGCTCAAGCATGCCGTTTTTGCTCACCCGGCAGACAAAGCACCCGGTCCGGATGGCTTTACATGGGCGTCTTCAGGAATTGCTCGAAAATAATTAAGCATGATGTTTTGGAGGCGGCAAATGCTTTTCACAATCTGCGGATAACAAGCCTCTCCATTATTAACACGGCAAACATCGCCCTCCTGCCAAAGAAAGATGGGGCGGACTTTCGACCAATCAGTATGATCCATTCCCATAAAGATCATCACAAAGGCCCTGGCTCTCAGGCTAGCCCCACAAATGAAGGACATTATCTCGCCGACGCAAAGCGCGTTCATCAAGCGTCGAGGCATACATGACAACTTTCTAACAGTTTGCAACATGGCAAGGCGCTCTCACCGAAACAGAATACCGGCCCCTTTTTTTTAAGCTCGACATTGCTAAAGCTTTTGACTCCGTAAGATTGGATTACCTACTAATCCTGATTCAGCGATTGGGCTTTCCCGCACGGTGGAGGGACTGGATAGCCGTGCTACTTTCAACTTCCTCATCCAGGGTACTTCTCAATGGAATCCCAAATGCACCAATCAACCATGGTAGGGGTCTACGGCAGGGGACCCGCTATCTCCACTTCTATTCGTCATAGCCATTGAACCATTGCGAAACCTTCTAGCATTGGCAACCGAGCAAGGCCTCATAAGCAAGCTGCGAGGGCGGAGTCTCAACATTAGAGTCTCAATGTACGCGGACGACACAGCAACCTTTATGAACCCAGGGAAGACCTCGACGCTCTAACCACTCTACTGCGTAGCTTTGGTGACGCCACGGGTCTGAAGACAAATTTCGAAAAATCAAGTGTCATCCCCATCCGATGCGGCGGGATTGATCTCGATCATGTGCTTGGCATGCCAGCTCTACGGGCTCATTTCCCAACGAAATATTTGGGCTTGCCGTTGACCACGGGGCGGCTGAGACGCGTCCACTTTCAACCGAAAGCTTACAGCATGGAATGCACGAAACATTGCACCAGCAGGGCGTCTCACTTTGGCCAAAACAGTTCTCACCTCTCAACCAATTTACCTTCTCACCGCCCTGAACGCTCCCAACGAAGTACCGGAGGAAATCGACGCAAAACGCAGAAGGTTTTTTTGGCAGGTGCGGCAGCTCTCACGGGTGGCAAATGCAAGGTGAACTGGACTCGTTCTGCGCGACCAAAAGGCTTGGGGTCTGGGAATCCTCAATTTGAAAAGATTTGCGAGAAGCCTCCGGCTGTGCTGGCTGTGGCAAGAGTGGAAAGCGCCGGATAAAACATAGATAGGGTCAGAAACCCCATGCACTAGAACTGATAAACTCCTCTTCGCTGCAGCCACGACCATAAGTATGGCGACGGAGAAAAAATTTCCTTCCGGAATAGTGGATGGATTCATGGGCAGAGGCCGGCTGACTTGGCGCCACACCTGTTCGTAATATCGAAGAAGAAAACTAGAACATTGAAAGCGGCCTTAATGAACCAAAACTGGATCAGGGATCTAAACATCCAGCATGAAAGTTTCTCGGTGCACCACCTTGAGGAGTTCATCGCGCTTTGGCGTGCGGTCCAGAACATCGAGCTGTCCCCAGGGATCATGGATGAAATTCAATGGAAATTCAGCATAGATGGGAACTACTCGGCAAAGTCAGCATACAATTTCCTTGGTTCGGCAGCAACAAGTTTTGACATGCTAGTATGGAAAGTGTGGGCACCTACTAGCTGCAAAATCTTTTCATGGCTGGTGCTGCAGAATAGGTTGTGGACCGCAGATAGATTACAAGCGAGGCAATGGCCAAACCAAACAACATGCCTACTGTGTCGCTAGTCGTCGGAAACAGTCCTACATCTATTTGCGCAATGCAGATTCACGAAGAGGGTTTGGACGAATATTTCGGAAAGGATGGCCATCCCGGCTCTGCAGCCGGCGGACGGGCCGATGCCGGACAACCTACAGGACTGGTGGACGGCCATGGTGAGTAGGCCGTGCAACTCGAGGAAAGGCTTCCGTTCACTGATCATGCTGATCTCGTGGATAATCTGGAAGGAGTGGAAGGAGAGAAATGTAAGGATTTTCAACCACAAAGAGTCTACCGTTGCCACAATACGCTACAAAATTAAGGATGAGTTAAACAACTGGATGATGGCGGGCGCTAAGCACATATCATCTCTGTCCGGCCGGATCTATGAGATGTTTTAAAAATTTTTTCTCTAAATCTTTATTTAGAGTGTTTAGTTTGTAATCCCTCCCATCTGGAAGCTCCTTTTTAATATAATTGGCAGCTCTCTTGCGGTTCATTTAAAAAAAAATATTCTGCTTCGCACCAGCTGCATCTTATGTTCCTACAGTGTTTCGTTGCTCCAGTTCATCAAGCATATGCATAGCTAGCTAACGTCACAGATAATCATAATTTGAGCTGAATTCATTTTTGTTCATTGACGAGGGACCCTCCTCGGTAGACATTGACGAAGGATTTAGGGGGTGTTTGGGAGCACTCCACTTCACGAAAAACTGCTCCACTCCACCAACTCCGAAAATTTCGCAGCCAAACGCGTCTAGCTCCAGCAACTCCGGCTCCAGAAAAAAGGTGGAGCAGGGGGTAGATCCACGTTTTTTGTGGAGTACCTCAAGAGGTGCTCCAAAAACCCACTTTACAGACCTTCTCGTGGAGTTGGTGGGTATTTACCCACCATTGCCACTCGTTACACAGGTTACCGGTTCGTAAAAAAAAAAAGCTCCCGTCCGAGCTGCTGCCGCACCGCCTGCTTGGCCGCCGCCGCGCCGCCCGCCCGCTCGGCCGCCGCCGCGCCGCCCGCCCGCCGGCGCGCGGCTCGCCCGGCCGCCGCCGCGCGCCCGCCGCGCCGCCCGCCCGCTCGGAAGCCGCTCCGGGATTTAACTCGCGGCAGTACCCGAGCACTCGCTCGCTGCCGCTGCGCTTCGGCGGTAGTGACCTCCGCCTCCTCGCTGTCCTTCTCTCTCGCGCGCTCGCTCGCTCACTAGCGCATCCAACCCCCAATCTCTTCTCCCTCCCCCCCGGTGGTGGTGCTGCGCGGCCGCGGTTCTGCTCGGCGCCGCCGTCGTGCTGTCGGCGCTGTTCTGGCTGCCGCCGTTCGCCGCGCGGCGGCGGAGGGACGAGGAGGCGCGCGCCGACCCCTGGGGCGGAGGTGAGTGGCGTGCGTTGCTGCCTGCTGCTTGGGTGTAAGGGTGGGGTGTTTGCAGGTCGCTTGCGATGTGTTCACCTTGTGCGTTTGGTGAGGCTGTTGTGGGATGGAGCTGTTGGGTTGTGTGATGCGAAATGCAGGTTGATTCCTGTGGCCAGGCGTGCTCAATTGGGAGTTCCCATTCGGGTTCCAGTGAGTTGAGCTTGTAATGCTGAGCTCGATGGTTTGCAACTTTGTCTAGAATTGGGGCGGGCTACACATGGTTTAGCAGCGGCGCGGTGAATTCGACATGCCTTGGTTTTAAATCGTGGACTAGTAACTAGTTGATGCACTGGGGGTTCGTGCTTCAACAGGTTGACCTAGCCACCTAGGAACTCTGTTGATGTCGACAATGGTAGTTGATATGGTTTGTTTGATTGAGAAGTTTGTGGTGCATTTGATTATTTGAGATTATAGCACTGTTACATGGTTGCGTTGGTTGTGGAACCACTGTCCGATTGGTTTCTGCCAAAATTATGGTTGTCCTGCTGGGGATTGTTGGTCTGCTGTCCTGACCTGCAGTTGGCGCCGATTCATATTTGAATAGGACCACTTGCTAACTTTGTAGACTGTCAAATTCATTGTCAGCTGATGGAGTAGGAAGGTGTTTAGAATAACCTAATTATTTGCCCAGAAACATCTCATAGAATTGATAGCTCTTGTTATATGTTGCAAGATTTGGTAACTACATCTGCAAATTGTCATCTAGGAACTTTTGGAATGAATATTGACGTACCTAACAAAAGGTACAAACGTAACCTGAACAGTTCACAATCCACAAATCCGAATTCCAAATGTGCTGTGCCTGGCAATTGTAGTGCATGATAATATTCTGATTTCTCAAATTTACTCTACATTACCACGAGTACCCTATAAGCTAGCAGCTGAGACTGAGGGTTCTCGTGCGCTTCCCCTGTACCTAGTTCTTATTTGTTTATGGAAAACATGTTAGACTTGTTTAGATTCTGGAATTGAACTTGAGAAAGGGAGAAAAAGGAACGAACCGTGATCCTGGTGTCCATCTTGATTTGCCCGTAGGCACTGCTGCAGACCGATCGATCACCGGCCGGTGGAAGAGGACTGCAGAGCCCCTCGCCGCAGCTGAAGCTGAGCAGCTGCCGCCGGCCATGGCCGCCGGACAGACTGCCAGCCGACTGGATCCTCTGGAGCAACAGCCGCGACGCCATGGTTTGCCGAAAAGAGAGGTCAGAGATTGCGTTGGTTCCGTCGCCTACCTTTCCCCTCCGCCCAAGTATGCAGGGCTGTTCAGCTGCAGCAGAGCATGTTATACAGATGGAGACGGAGATGATGACTTGAGGGAGTACGCTAGGTGTGGCGTTGGTCATGGAAAAGTGTTGACCACCTCGTCACTTTTTCGGTATTTGGAAGTCTGGAGTTTGGACTGTGGGCAGCTGCGCCAACATCCATGAGCAGGATGGATCGGAAGCGCAAGGTGTCCATGTACTGCTGAAGAAAAGGAGAAGAAAGGAGAAGAAAGGAGAAGGAGAAGAAAGGAGAAGGAGAAGAAAAGGAGGCTGATAAGTGGGATCCATTCACATGGGTATAATAGACCATTCACAACAAGTGCTAATGTTTTTGGAGCTGGAGTACTGCCATTAGCCAAACACGTGCAGCAGCTCCATATTTTTTTGAGTTGGTGGAGTGGAGCTAGGAAAATGTGGAGCTGGTGGAGTGGAGCTGGTTTTTCTGGAGTGGAGTGCTCCCAAACACCCCCTTAGTGGCGAGGAAGAGTACAGAGCTGCCGTAAAGCGCCTCCTACACCAGGTCGCGCACCTCACTTTTCCGGAACAGTACCCTCCTCCTCTCCCTTCCGCCGTGCCGCTTCTCTTCCCCACCAGGTGGTTTGAGACCGAGGGGAATGGAAGCCTGTCCGCGACGACGAGGCAGCCGTTGCCGTCGCCGTCGCCGGACCTGGAGGGGGAGCCATCAGCGATCGGGGGAGCGCGGAGGATGCCGGGCGCCAAGGAGGGCTATTTTGCGAAATGTCAGGTTACATAGGGGGTTTTCTGATAATACTTGGATCGCACCTATTAATCACGAACCAAATTAGGGGTATATGTAAATATATGGATCGCGATTATTGATCGCGATAGGGGGTTTTATGAAAAATGCTACGACCTCGCCAAAGCCGGCTCCGGCCACCGCCCACCCCGGCGCTCAGAGCAGACCGCCTCCATGACCCACCGACCCGGAGCATCCGCTCGCCTTGACATCCTCATATCCCCCGCACTCAAACGAGAACAAGGTAGGAGACGAGATGGAGGCGGAGGCGAGAATACGGATAGCCACAGCGTCGCCGCCCTCATGGTCTGATTCGCGTTCAACCATGTCCGGTAAGCACCATCTCCCCCTCCCTCCGGCCTCCCGTCTCCTCTGTGTTGTTCATCTATGGCCATAGCCACCCAGCCACCTGCTCTGTTTGTCAAGTCCTTCGGCGTGTATAATTTGCAGAGTTGTAGTGGTGCCAGTTCTGCTCAAGTGATCATTATAGTCCACATGATTTTCCGAGAGCAGGAAATGAAATAATTTACGATGCTTATTTGCCAGCATCCGAACTATGATTCTCATCCTGTCGTGTGTCCAAGTCTTGAACCGCCATGGCAATGACACGGTTCTGCTGTAATCAGAGCTGTTTCTGTCTTTGCTCCATGCACATTTTGGACCATACAGATCCTAGGGTGCATAATTTGAATTGCCTAATTCTTACATGTTTTAGCAAACCTGAAAACTGAACTTGATTTTGCTACAGAGAAGTGAATTTCGAAATCGTTATTGTGGATGGTGAAGTCCGGATGGAGCTCAAGACCATTGCAATAACTGCTGAAAGTGTTCAAGCCATATTTGTAAACTTAAAGAAAACAACCTCATAAGAACTCAAACTGTAGATAATTATCTGAACCCTTCTGATTGGTAGTAGGATTCACCTAATCATTAGCAGGTGCTGGCTTTAGTTGACGCTCTAGCTCAAAAGGTATCAGCATTCAGCACCTAGTTTGAATTTTGAAAATTGTAGCCTAAAATCAGGCATGCTTTCAAATTCCAAGCACCATATGGTCCTAATATTGGACCTGTGAGGAACATCCGATGCATATATCCTTAATCAGGGATACACTGGTTTTCAAATTTTATTTATTGAACACGTTACTTCCATTACAATGACAAGCTTGGCAGTGCTAGCAAAGGACATAGTAACAAATTCAGAGAAGGCGTTGAGCCAGAATACATTACTCGAAGCCCCCAGCTGCATATCATGAGCAGCAGTGGCATCAGCAACATTCTTACAAGTTCAATAAAAAGACAGCTCACTAATACAAGCCTAATTTTCCCTTCACCCTCGCCAAATAGTACCCTGTGCACCGTCAGGTTGAAATTGTTGGCTGTAACATCCGGTTTCAGAACAGTTGCATCATCAGTTTCCAAATTACTCCCAGTTCTGCAGCTCTGGAGATCGCATGACTCATAGTGGTAGCTTCAATTTGGAGAGCACCATAAACATGGTAGAAACTGAGAGCTCCTGAACCCCCAGCAACAATTTGGGCTTCTTGATCACGCACAAACCCCCGGCCACCTGTATGATTGCTTTCTGAGTAAGCTCCATCAAAATTGATTTTAATAAAATATGGAGGCCAATGGCTCCATCTAAGAGCTCAGTCACTAGCAGGCTTATGAGGTGATGCAAAAAAAAAAAATGCATACAGCTACTTAGAGTAAACTGAAATTCATCCACTGATTCAATTGTTTTCTTACTCTCCATTCACCAAAGCCATAATCATAACATGGTAATGACTTCGCGTTACCTTCAAGCTGCACAGTTCTGAAAACCGCTTCGCCACACTCCTCAAGCTGTAAGCAGGTGGATTCTTGAAGTACCGTTAGCCTTTTGACAATAGATACTACTCCAGTCTGGCACCATCATCGAACAAATCTCGCACAAGCAGGACATTTAGGATCCACTTCCAATTTTCCAAGCTCCTTCTTTTCCCCGACATTTGGCAATGGCATCCAAAACTAACTCAAAGCTTCTGCAGTGTACACTGACATCCAATCTGACCAACAACCGCTATCCGAACCAATTATCTGTAGATCCACTGCTGAATGCCGTAATTCACATCAAGTATCTGTTGCTTCTGTAATGTATACAGAACAGCGAATAGTGTGAGTTATGCCCAATTGATGGGATCGTGGAAGGAGAAAGCTCACACTTGTGAAGGAGCATGGCTTACTTGCAACATGAGCATCAGTTCGATCGAATTCAGCCTGCGCAAATGGGCAGCAATTTGGTCAGGCGGAGTTTGGGATCCTCGATCCAGCCGTAAGATGAGGGGAACAGGGGTTAGGGCGAGGGGGCCGCTTACGGATTGCTCGGCGTGCCATGAGAGGTCTGCGGCGGCGGCGAGGTAGACTAGAGACGCCGTAGCCAGGTCGCCCACCGCCATCTTCCGGAACGGAACCTCTCGTCTTCCTTCTGCCGCGCCGCTTCTCTTCGTCACCGGGAAGAGACAACCCAGGAGGAGAAGAATCCTATCCTCAACGGCAAGGCAGCCGTCGCCGTCGCCGGACGGGGACCGGGATCCATCGGGGACGGGGAGAGAGCGTGGACGACGCCAGCGCATTGGAGGACTATGTTGGAAAAAGTCATGGCCTGATAGGGGGTTAAAGTAAAATATTGTGAATATTATTTACACAAACCCCCCTAATTTGGATCGCGATGGGACTTTGTGAAAAAGTGCCACGACCTCGCCAGTCGGCGTGGCTATGGCGGCTCCGGCCGCCGTGAACCCGCCCTGACGATCAGAGCAGATCGCCTCCAGGACCCATCCATACAGGGAATTCGCGCGATTCACAACCCCCCCGAGGCCCCAGCATTCGAGCGAGTAGAAGATAGCAGACGAAATGACGGCGGCGGCGAGCACGCAGGCAGCAGCACCGCGCCCACGTACAATGGCCGCCTCAATGCCGTCGCTTGTTCACCAACCAACTTCATCTTCAAGGGCTTCAAGCACCTCCCGAAAGCACTACCTCTGCCTCCCCTCTCTGGCTGTCTCTCCTTGTTCACCAACCAACTTCCTCTTCATTGCGCCTTCCCTTTCTGTCGAGATCGTCTTCGGCAGACGTCCTCGTCGGATTTGAATTCGTTCGTTGGGAATTGCGATTCGTTTCTGCGTGCTCAAGCTGGGATCAAACGAATTCGAACATGACAAATTGCTCTGCCTGCGGCCATGCAGATCTAGTTGCAGAATTCTGTCGAAGTGATCACCGTAGTCCACTATAGTACATGTTCGAATTCAGTATGTTTGGAATACCTGACAAAAGTGCTCAGCATGTTTGGAATACCTGAGACATGAACTTCGCAGTAAAGTAGTAAACGACTGCTGCTGCATTCGTCAGAGAAAATTCTGTTGCTGCTACAGCCTGATTCTTTTTTCGGCCAAGCTAAATTCGTCTTATGGCATGTCTAGAATCCTTTAGAAGAGAGCAATTTCCTTGGAAAGAACACTGAATTTTCCCAACCGATGAGAACGATTCCAATTTCCACCTGTTCTCGAATTCTCAGTAGACCTGCTTGAGCTTGACCGCCTTCTACTTCCATTTCTTTCCGATTGGATCCAGTGCACGTTTCCGTATCCGATCGCCATTTTTCCAGCCACGGCGAATGGTCAAGTCGCCGCCAGCCGGACGAGGACGACTAGTCCACGTTCACCTCACGGGCACTGACGGCCAGGACCCGTCCTCGCATAGCCCCGTGCTCGCCTCAACGGATGTGATTGGGAATGGGATCCAGCAGGCAGCAGCAGAAACCTCATCGCTCGCGTTGAGGTCAACCACGGCAAAACCAATCAAGAGTTCTCGCGAATGACCCTGGAAGCCGTCAAAGGTTCGCTCAGCTGGTCACGCGCGCGTGCGCGCAGCCGTTGGTGGGTTGGTCTCTCTCTGTTGCTTGGTTGCTTCGGTCACGTCGCGTTCCTGCACGGGCACGGCACTTGGAGAGCACGGCTAGCCACCGCCCGCGACGGCGCTCCGTCCGGGAAGCATCCCGCCGGACCGGCCGCCCGGCCGAGCGCCCGAGGCCAAGACGCGCCTGTATAAAAAACCCCACCCCAACGGAAAGCATCATCGTCCTATGTTAACAGCAACCAGCCAACAAAACACATACAGATCAGCAGTCCCGAAACTCGCAGGGGAAAAAAAAAGGATCTCCCTTTCGAGCGGCCTATTGTCCCACAGGGAAAGGAGTGGATCGTGATTAGTTGATCGCAAGCCATGAGCTCTCGCATGGCCGGGGCAGCGCTTCTGCGCCACCTGGGCCCGCGCCTGTTCGCGGCCGAGCCGGCCGTGTCCGGGCTCGCCGTGAGGGGCGTCATGCCCGCGGCGGCGAGAATCCTCCCCGCGCGGATGGCCAGCACGGCAGCGGAGGCCGCCAGAGAGGACGCCGGTGCGAAACACAACGGGAGCACAGGCGGCGGCGGCGGCGGCGGCGCCGAGAAGCCGGAGGAGGCAGCCGGCGGGCAGAGCAAGAAGGCCATCGTCAGCTACTGGGGCATCGACTCGCCGAAGCTCGTGAAGGCCGACGGCACGGAGTGGAAGTGGTCCTGCTTCAGGGTGAGCGCCGCGCATTATTCATTCTGCAACCACACTCTGTTTCATGACAACGCTTGCATTGCACATGATTTTAGCAATTGCGATCTCTAACAGCGTGTGACGACTCGTGCAGCCGTGGGACACGTACACGTCGGACACGTCGATCGACGTGAAGAAGCACCACGAGCCGACGACGCTCCCGGACAAGGCGGCGTACCTGATGGTCAAGTCGCTGCGGGTGCCCATGGACCTCTTCTTCCAGCGCCGGCACGCGAGCCACGCGCTGCTGCTGGAGACGGTGGCGGCCGTGCCGGGCATGGTGGGCGGCATGCTCCTCCACCTGCGCTCGCTCCGCCGCTTCGAGCACAGCGGCGGCTGGATCCGAGCGCTGCTGGAGGAGGCCGAGAATGAGCGGATGCACCTCATGACGTTCCTCGAGGTGACGCAACCGCGGTGGTGGGAGCGCGCGCTCGTGCTCGCGGCGCAGGGCGTCTTCTTCAACGCCTACTTCGTCGGGTACCTGCTCTCCCCCAAGTTCGCGCACCGCGTCGTCGGGTACCTCGAGGAGGAGGCAGTGCACTCGTACACAGAGTACCTCAAGGACCTCGAGGCCGGCGTCATCGACAACACGCCGGCGCCGGCCATCGCCATCGACTACTGGCGCCTCCCCGCCGACGCAAAGCTCAAGGACGTCGTCACCGTCGTGCGCGCCGACGAGGCGCACCACCGCGATGTCAACCACTTCGCATCGGTACGTACGATACACCATGTCGCCAAGAACATTTTCACTGTATGTGTTGAGCAACTATGAGCAGTTTGAACTGATTTAGTGGTTTGATACGTTTCGCAGGACATCCATTACCAGGGGATGAAGCTCAAGGACACGCCCGCGCCACTCAGCTATCACTAATCTAGCTCGCTCATATCGTTCATGCAATATTTTGTGCTAGCCGAAGTTGCTTAGCAGATCAGGACTGGTTCCGCCCAACTGTACTTGTAAGTGAACCAGTTGGTTATATAGGTTGTACTTTGTACATATTTAAAGCTATTTAAAATAAAGAAAACATTATAAGAAACAATAACATCATTTGGTTCCGTCCTAAGCATTGGGAGCCAGCTATCTAGCGCACGGGAGCAAGTTCCGTGACAACAAAATAACAAATACTTCATGATTCTGGCCTCGTAACTTTCTGTTTTTATAAACTTTCCCATAACTTTTCTCCTCCCCAACTTTCTATTTTTATAAACTTTTTCCATAAACCTTTTTCTCCATAAATTTTTACACTTAATTTTTAGAGTAAATTATAAGAAAGTTCTTTTTTTTGGCAAAACACATTACAAACGCAGATGCTCCCATACACGCATGCGCCCTCAACCCTGTGAATACATGCACGCAACCCTACCCTATGAGCACCTCCGCGAGACTGAATCAGTAGATCTTCGAGATTGATGAAGGCATCATGACGCTTCTCTATCGACGGGCGCATACCACTGAAGGAATATCAAGGATTAAATCCTGAAATAAATTCAGAAAAATACGATCACTAGCGCCGAGTCGAGGACTCGAACTTTGGTGAGAAGGAACCTTACCTGCTGAGTTACGTCGGATCACAAATTATAAGAAATTTCTAATGAAGTTTCATATAATTTATCGAAGGTTGTTGTGTTATAGGATTCACCACAATTTTCCATTGTCCTCCTTCAGTCATCGCAACTGTCAATGACACCATCTAAATCATCTGTCTATGGCCACCTAATAGAACAAAAAGCACCATTGCCCCATTTTCTCTTTGTGATGACTCCACACCATGGTAGTAAGGTTGGTACTCGAGTTCACGGTTTCAAATTTCGTTTCCCCTTTTTTTGTCCACATCAAAATGAGCGAAATTCATGAAATTACGGCCGAAATTTGAGTTAAAAAGTGAGATCTTTCGGTGAACAGTAATTTCCATCATGAAAAAAGACCGAAATTTCAAGAAATTCATAAAATTTTGCCACTGCTCTAGTTAGCTCCAACCCTATCATCGTTGTTGTGGTGATGCCTTCAAACCATTATGATAATGTTGGTACTCGAGTAGTCGAGCTAACTCAAACCTTGCCATGCTCTTAGATGACAGCATCTTCGCCAGAGGCAAAGACAACGCACACAGAGATGATTATTGTAGATACCCTTGAAGGAACCAGGCGAAAGTTCAGAAGATGGACACATAAAGCTTACGCAAATGATACGCCATAAAGAGTACCTAGACTTCATATAAATCATCTAGTCTTTCCTAAGACTAGATGATTTATATGATTTGTTCCTGCAATCCTGCATGTTGTAACCATTGCCTCAAAAAATATTCATCTGATGAGTGCCCAAGTGGTGAGAGTGACATCGTCCTTAATTCTGCACTCTAGCTCTAGGGCAGCTCCAGCAAGATAGGAGGATAATTGTGGCAAGTAGGGTCCTGGAAGTTTCTGGCTTATGCTTTGGGTACGCTTTTAATCACGTTCTGTATTGTTAGTGATTAGATTAAGGGTCCACTAATTAATTGTGGCAAGTAGCGGAAGGGTGTAGTACGCCTTCCTTGATCCACAAGACAAACAACAGAGGTGAGAGCACGCGTCGCCAGTTTTGGTTTGCTTTCTTTCTTTACACCGTGGAGAGATTCTGTGAACAGAACATTATGCGTGCAAGCATAATGCCGGGTTCAAATCCTGAGGGACCAGTTGGCATTTGAGAGAAATCTTAAAGAAAATGTCGACCACATATAGAGAACTATCCAAGCAAAGGTTTAAATTCAGTGCGTGTTTTAAAATATCCGTCTTTGAAATGAGCTAAAAAAGGCTTCTAGCCCTGAAGATTATGCTATACTACTGGTGGTGGTGTCTGTATTGCAATTTTTTTTAGCGGAGGTCCGGAGGATTCTAGTATTGACCCATGACTTTATACTGGCACGGTGGCACATGCTTCATTGGGTAGCCACCCTATTCTTTTTTACGCGTCATAGAATTGCGATTGTTTACGTACAGTAGTCGCTGACCTTGTCGTTTACCTTGCGAGCAGTAGAATAGAAATATCCCGTCCCGCGCCACGACGCCTACCTGTCGTGCTCCGTTTGGCCGGTCAAATCATAGTAGCACCGGGCTGGATCGAGCTCGCCTCAGCGCGCAACCACCTCGCGCGCGGCGGCGCTGCTCGATCTGTCGGAGAAGCTTCACTGCCGGGTGATGGAGCCCAAGCGGCCAAGAGCCTCCCCTGCTCCCTTATAAAACCACTCCACAATCTAAGGATGTTTCGCTGTACCAGAACAGCAAAAGCACTAAGCCATCTGATCTCAACACAGCCACAAACACACTCACTGATAGTTTTGTTCCCGTTCCTTCACCGAAGATTTCTCGCGCCACTTGCCGGCCGGCTCTGAAGCAGGTTTTGTAGTTGCACAACCATGAGCTGCCGAATGGCCGGAACCGCGCTCCTGCGCCACCTGGGTCCCCGCCTCTTCACGGCCGAGCCGGTGTCCGGGCTCGCCGGGAGAGGGCTCGTGCCCGCGGCCGCCAGGATTCTCCCCGCGCGGATGTCCAGCACCGCCGCGGAGGCCGCCAAAGAACCAGCCGCGACGGAGCAGCACGGCGGCAGCACCAACAAGCCGAAGCCCGCGGCGCCAGATGGGCAGGACAGCAAGAAGGGCATCGTCAGCTACTGGGGCATCGAGCCGCGGAAGCTCGCGAAGGAGGACGGCACGGAGTGGAGGTGGTTCTGCTTCAGGGTGAGCAGAGCAGAGCACTGACCAACCAACGCATTTTTTTTACTGAAACCACGCACGATTTTCTCGGTGCACGCCTTCCGATTTGTGATCTGAGTATCTGACACTGATATCGTTTGCTGTTGGTTGATGTGCATGTGCAGCCATGGGACACGTACAGAGCCGACACGTCGATCGACATGAAGAAGCACCACGAGCCGAGGGCGCTTCCCGACAAGCTGGCCTACTTGCTGGTCCGGTCGCTGATCGTGCCCAAGCAGCTCTTCTTCCAGCGGCGGCACGCGAGCCACGCGCTGCTCCTGGAGACGGTGGCCGCCGTGCCGGGCATGGTGGGCGGCATGCTCCTCCACCTGCGCTCGCTCCGCCGCTTCGAGCACAGCGGCGGCTGGATCCGGGCGCTGCTGGAGGAGGCCGAGAACGAGCGCATGCACCTCATGACGTTCCTGGAGGTGGCGCAGCCGCGGTGGTGGGAGCGCGCGCTCGTGCTCGCCGCGCAGGGCGTCTACTTCAACGCCTACTTCGTCGCCTACCTCGCGTCGCCCAAGTTCGCGCACCGCTTCGTCGGCTACCTCGAGGAGGAGGCCGTGCACTCGTACACCGAGTACCTCAAGGACCTCGAGGCCGGCCTCATCGAGAACACGCCGGCGCCGGCCATCGCCATCGACTACTGGCGCCTCCCCGCCGACGCCAGGCTCAAGGACGTCGTCACCGTCGTGCGCGCCGACGAGGCGCACCACCGCGACGTCAACCACTTCGCGTCGGTACGTGCATATTCCTCTGCAGCTTGCAAGGATTTCCACCTGCTCTGTGAACAAACTTGACCAATCTCATCAGCTAATTAACCGGTTCGTCTTGATGGATACGTCGTGCAGGACATCCATTACCAGGGGATGAAGCTGAAGGACACGCCTGCGCCGCTCGGGTACCACTGATCGGTCGACATGGCCTGCTCGATTCAGCAATGCTCGACATTACCTGCTACCCCTCGGACGCCTTGTTTGGGATCATTTTGTCTGCATGGTTTACGCGTAAATGATCAGTATTTGCATAGTTTGTGCCACACATTCGAGTCCGATTTACCACCTATACGCGAATGAGTTGGTTGTGTCTGTATGTAATCTGTCAGTCTGTACATATTAACGAGAGACATTTGTAAGTAAGAATTATTCTTCAGTACGAGTAGTTGAAATATGCCCTGCATTGCAAGTAGCACACGTTTATTATTTACAGGGATACGTCTGAATGAACTAGATTGGTGTACTCCCATCTCTCCACCTCCAAACCTATTGCTGTGCCTTTGCTTAATTGAGGTTTATATTACCTAACCTCCAAATCTAAAATACTTTGATGCTAGACACGGTGATACCCAACTGATTCATTAAATAAATGTTAGACACGGTGGTACCCAACTGATTCATTAAATAAATGTTGTTGGTCAAAGTTTCATAAAGGAGCCAATGATGTCATCTATTTAAAAATATAAGGGGGTAAATTTGAGGAACAAAAATTGAGTTGAGTTTTCTTAGCAAACGAGAAAAATCAACGGATAGAGCAAGCTATGAAAGTTATCCTTGACACCAAACTACCGTCAAATTAGGGGATCCACAAGTCAAACCAAATAGTTTAGTTGAACCAAACCATAGCGTGAGTAGTCATGCTACCATTATCAGGGAGATACAAATAAAAACTCGATTGGCTGGGGAAAGACCACCCCACGTTATTGTACTAAAAAAACTTCAGCTCAGTCGGTCGAGAAAACCTCCGAACCCCTCAACTTCCCTTTATAGGGTTTATAGGGTCGATCTAGCCAACCACGACAACTACCCCTAGTAGGAGGACCCAAACCAACCATAGATGCAACATGTCGGCACCCTACCACTATTTTTTTGGGTTGCTAGCGAGGGAGTTTTTTTCTAATTTTGCTGCCACCAGGATTTGAACCCTATTTGGAGCCTGTTTGGGAGCACTCCACTTCAGAAAAAATAGATTTGCTCCACCAACTCCACTTTTCTCCAGTTCTATTCGACCAACTCCAGAAAAAACATGGGAGCTGATCAACATATTTGACAAACAATGTGACTCCAGCTCTAAAAATTATAGATTTGGTAGGAATAATCTTTCTTAAACATGTGAATGGGATCCACATGTCAGCCTCTGCATTTTTATCCCTTCTTTTCACCTCCTCTCTGCTCGCGCTCGCCAGCATCGATTGCAGCTACGCTCGCACTCTGCCCATGCGATTCCATCCGTCCTTTCCTCCTCTGCTCGAATCGATCCAAGAGAAAGATCAAGCCCGGGGCAAATTTAGGTGCTCGAATCGATTCAAGAGCAAGATTAACCATGCCAAAACGAAGGGCTGTTACGCTCCCAAAGCAATTGGCTATCTGATTATTATCCCCTTCTGTCAATAAAAAGCCTCGAACGGTAAATCATTCCGGCAACAACCGCAGCATCATCATCGCGTACTCATCTGGGCAGCAAGCAGGGCGAAGGTAGAGTGTCCTTAGGGTGCTAATGCACCCCCCAAAAAAAAGAAAAATCAGTGATTAGGTTTAAAATTTCACCATATGTGCACCCTCCAAAATTTGATTCTGCATCCACAAGGCAAGCGCACCCCTTCAATTTGCTCTAGCTTCGCTAGAGGCAGCGAGAGCAGGCTGGGATTGCATATTTGCATCTGCAGGTGCACCGTGCATGAAAGGTGGCTGGCGATGGATGAGCTGTGCGCACCATATTTGCATCTAGGCAGCAAGAGCATGCATGCAACACGGAGGAAGGAGAGGCGAGGAGCTGTGCATGGTGATACAATGGCGGGCGGATGGAAGTCCCCCAGGCCGACGGCGACTCAAGCCGACGAGGACAGCGGGCAACGGCCACCGGCCAAGACAGGACGACCACGCCATGGACGACAGTCAGCCATGGCCGGCGACCTGGGTGTTGAAACCCGTCCAGTCCCAATCTATCTGGACATAAATCTTGAATAGGGTGTCCAGGGGGATCCATTCCGTAGGTTAGGACGACCGACGGTGACTCGAGCCAATGAGGCCAAGAGTAGCGGCGGAGGAAGGGGCGGACGGACTTTCTAATAATATTTTCTGGTGAAACGGTATCGAGAAATATGTAAATAGTGGTGTTAGTGGATAATTACCTCATAACTTCATGAGGTAGTTAAAATGATGGTTTCTAGAGCACTCTCTGAGGAACTCCAGAAAAAATTTAGAGTTAGCTTCGAGATCCACCTTTTTTTGAATTGTTGGAGCTAGAGATATTTGGCAAGATGGTTCAGGAGTGGAGCTAAAAAATTTGGAGTGGATGGTGTCTCCTTCGATTCAGGAGTTTACCACTACACTACAAAGACACAAATAGCAACTTAACTACTTTGTTTGCCACTTGGAATCGAAGCCTATCATTTGACAGCATGATTGTCTATCCAGCCAAATGGTTCGCGTGTCATGCACAATGCCAGCAAGGATTAATATAATTAAGCAAAGGTGCGGGAAGTTTCTGGCTTATGCTTAGTTTATCCTGTAAACTCCTGTACGTAGTTTGGGTTACGGATCTAATCACAGCAATTTTTTGCAAATAAAAAATCCTAAATATAGCGAACTACTAGTAGCTACCTCATTTGACTGACAACCTGGTCTTGGATGGTTGGAGTTTTTCTTGGTCAACAAGACAAACAACAGAACGGAAAACATGTCCCGTTTTGCTTTGATTTCTTTATACTACACGTATATACTGGTACAGTAGCACTAGTATGGTGTGAAAGGAATATTCAACCGATATACTGAATATATTCCCATTAATCACCTTGACAGAGCATCTAATACTAGAAGAAAAATAAGACCACTTTTGTCTATCATCATCAATCGGGAAAAAGAAAATGAAAAAAAATGAAAAAGTCTTGCAGGGAAATCTGATGCGTGTACGAATTTCGCATCACAAACAGATATAGGAGTAGGTTTCAGCGTGCAGACACGTGAATCTAAATCACAGGCTGTTTCCAACGAGAGAAAATATCGTCACGGGTAATTAATTAACATCCAGCTGGTCGACTTGGAGAAGAAGAAAGGACCTCCTGAGTTTCTGGAAGCCCGGGGAAGCAAGGCACCTCGCCTGTCGCTGACGGAGCGGCCCCACATACCCTATATAATAATCACTCCAAAAATCCCCGCTCCATTTCCAATCTCCAACCAGAAAACAATCACCGTCAACACAAGCGGCCCACCACGACTCACGTCGCATCTGCTCCCAAACTTGCGGCTCGCGAGGTCGGCGATCACCGGCGATGAGCTCCCGGATGGCCGGATCCCTCCTCCTCCGCCACGCCGGCGCCCGCTTGTTCACCGCGGGGGCGGTCTCCCCAGCGGCGGCGGCCGCGAGGCCGGCACTGCTCGCTGGCTGCGACGGCGTCCCGCCGGCGGTCATGGTGCGGTTGATGTCCACGTCCTCCTCCTCTCCCGCCGCGGCGGCGGCAGCAACGCAGAAGGCGAAGGAGGAGGCGGTGAAGGCGGCCAAGGACGGAGGGGACAAGAAGGCCGTGGTGATCAACAGCTACTGGGGCATCGAGCAGACGAACAAGCTGGTGCGGGAGGACGGCACCGAGTGGAAGTGGACGTGCTTTAGGGTACGTGCTCTGCGTTCCTACACGCTCTGATTATTGTTCGCCTTGTTTGCCTTTGCCCCTGTCGATTCGTCCTGGCGGTGGACGGATCTCTAGATCGGTTCATGCAGCAAGCGCCGGGGCTAACTCGTCATGCTAACAGTGCGTGATTAATTTGTTTATCTGCCTCAGCCATGGGAGACGTACACGGCGGACACCTCCATCGATCTGACCAGGCACCACGAGCCCAAGACGATGCTCGACAAGATCGCCTACTGGACCGTCAAGTCACTGCGCTTCCCCACCGACGTCTTCTTCCAGGTTCGCCTTTGCTGTTCAATTGATCATCAGTTCGGTGTTTCTAGCTGTACTGCTTTACTAGTTACATGGCGTGGCATGGGGTTTAAGTATCAATGGCGCTTGGATATTTTTGTTCTGCTTTCCTGCTTTCTGGGAAGTGGCAACTTGTATGTGCAACTTGGATAAAATTGAGTATTTTAGCGCAACCACGGTTTCTACTTTAATTACCACTGATCACTTTAGAAGAAGAACACGTTCCATTCGTTTTAGTGTGAAAATAATATGAGTACTTTCAAAGGCCGATCATCATGGTTATGTGTTGCAAACTTGTAAGCTGACACCGACGAATTTTGCGAATTGTCTGCAGAGGCGGTATGGCTGCCGGGCGATGATGCTAGAGACCGTGGCCGCGGTGCCGGGGATGGTGGGCGGCATGCTGCTCCACCTGCGCTCGCTCCGCCGCTTCGAGCAGAGCGGCGGCTGGATCCGCGCGCTGCTTGAGGAGGCCGAGAACGAGCGCATGCACCTCATGACCTTCATGGAGGTGGCCAAGCCGAGGTGGTACGAGCGCGCGCTGGTGATCACCGTCCAGGGCGTCTTCTTCAACGCCTACTTCCTCGGCTACCTCCTCTCCCCCAAGTTCGCGCACCGCGTCGTCGGCTACCTCGAGGAGGAGGCCATCCACTCGTACACCGAGTACCTCAAGGACCTGGAGGCCGGCAAGATCGACAACGTCCCCGCCCCGGCCATCGCCATCGACTACTGGCGCCTCCCCGCCAACGCCACGCTCAAGGACGTCGTGACCGTGGTGCGCGCTGACGAGGCTCACCACCGTGATGTCAACCACTTCGCATCGGTACGAATTAATGCTTGATATCAGCATCACTGTTTCATGTCATTTGGTCACAGATGTTTACTTGTGTTTATGGATTGGTTCTGAACTTCTGATGTCTGATTCGGTCTTTGATTGTGGCGTGCAGGACATCCACTGCCAGGGCATGCAGCTGAAGGAGTCCCCTGCGCCGATCGGATACCACTGAGGCTGATTGCGCTCTGCTGAATTTTGCATCGCTAATAAGAAAATGAGCGTTTTGTTTTTAAGGGAAAGCGTGCTGATGAGTTATGAGTATTACTACTGCAAGCAGGATATGTTTGAACCATTTCTTTAAGAGTGAAACCTATTTACACCTTAGTCTTTTATTGGGGGAAAAAGATTAATCTACATAGCTATGTACAGGTGCTTTTTGGGCGTTTTTCACTTGGAGTTCGTCTGTTCTGTCATTTCACCTGAATTGGCTATCTGATGTTGATCTGATATGTAGACACTTGGCTCATATCTTGGATTGCGAATGCTTTTCACTTGAAGTTCCTCTGTTGGCCCTTTTAGCTGAATTGACTCTTTGATCTGATATGTGCAATTTCTGCATCAGGCACTCAGGTCGCATCTTGGATTGCAAATGATTGATTGTGATAATTGGTTGCCTTTTCTTTAGTTTAAAATTAGGGTGTCTTAACTTCAAAAAAAAATGGTGTTTGATGCACTTTGGACGGTGGCTAATGCAACGGATGGCCGCAATTTTTGTTTGTCCAAATGGCAGTGGCAGACAGTAGCAGTCAGGTGGCTACCGTACAAAAACTTCGCCCACCCCTCTCGCCATCAGGGGCGCCCAATCTGCTGTGCTTCCTCGTCCTCCACCGCCCGCCGCCATGTATAACCTTCACCTGCAGCACCAGGCGGTCACTCTACACCCAAGCCGCCTACAAGCCCGCGTCACCGCGCCACACAGACAAGCAAAGCTGCCGCGCCGCCGCCGCTTCGCGCCACCACTCCTACTCCACGCGGAGAGCAGCAGATTCGCCTGCGTGCCCCGCGCGTCGGCCACCGGAAGCCCACGCCCCGACCCGGGCGAGGGCGAGCCCGGACGGAATGGTGGGTTCTGGACCAAGTGGATGGTGAGTTCGTGGTCACTATTGAATCAAGGGGAGTTGCTGATTGGCTTGGTGGGAATCCGGTGTGACTGAATGTGCGCGCAGGTGGGGAGCGCGGAGGCGAGGGCCAGGGTGGCCAAGCTCGGCCTGGCCGCCGTGCTGGCCTACGGGCTGTTCGACGCCGTCACCTACACCACCTTCTTCGTGCTCGCCTTCCTCGGCTACGAGAAGAGCACCGGCAAGAACCCTGCGGCCAATCTCAAGGCTCTGCTCGGGGTATGTTCCCTGTGGCTTTGCTGTGTTGTTTGATGGTGTAGTATCTTTCAGCTAGGTACTGCAATCCACTTTTCGATCTCCATTGCTATTGCTAGTGGCAAATTAGATGGAGAAGTCCACAGTTGACAACCACGAATAACTGAAATCATTTGCACCCTTGATGTTTGTAAGTTGGTACAGAACAGTTCTGAGATTGTTTGCTAGCAGATGACTTGCCAAAATCGGGCTCACGCTCATCTGAAGTTCTTTGACAAAAGACGCCTATTTTCTTTCTGTATTAGATTCAATTTTTTCTAGTTATTCCCAGGTGCCAAGTTTTAGTTGTAGTTGTCATTAGCCATGTTACTGTCTGCATATTTCCCCAAATGCAGAAGTGTTAGTGTCCTAAGATCGATGTTCATCTGCTTTCTTTTTGTCAGATTGTTATCCTAATGTGGACTGGTAACAACGTTACAAGGCCATTCCGAGTCGCTGGTGCAACTGCTTTGGCCCCGGTGATTGACAAGGGCTTGAAGGGTGTCCAGGAGAAACTTAACCTTCCAACCCAGATGTATGCCTTTGCACTTGTGATTGGATCTGTGGCCACGGTATGCTTCACAATAGTTGGTATCTTGATCCTCTCAAAGTGGGGAAAGTAAAAAGTCGCTTCTCTGCATATCCACAGTTTTGTTTTGTTGCAATCTTTTGTTTACATGCTCTTTTCCATGTATGTGAGTTTTGTACACATTAGTATAAGGTGATTAATTGACATGTTGTACTAATTCAGTTTGTACTAATTCAGTTATCCGAGGATGATTTCCTTCTCACATGGATAAACAACTAAAATAATTTTAGTTTTGATATTGGTTATCACACTTAGGGAGTGGAGTTTCAATATTTCTGGTACATAGGATAGGAGTACAGGACCTTTATGGATTTTCCAGTGTTGTAACTTGTAAGGCTAAAATACAGTTTAGACAAGGCAACAAGAGAGATATTTGGACAATCTTACGGCATAAGAAATGTGACATCTTGGTGACTTGATTAATTCTATATTAACCCAAAATGTTTTGTCAGATGGGTAACTCGGCATTACATAGGTTGCAACTAATTGATGATTAATTGTTGAATAATTTTTAATTATGGAAAAGGCTTCACTAACAAACAGATCTAATGGAGGAATATTTAAGTACATATGGCTGGCATATTAAGACCATGGGGCTACAGGCCAACAACTCAACACTTTAGTTCTTCAACATTTTAGCTTCAGTCGTGTATATTCTTTGATCATGAAAACAGGATATATTTGATGCACTGTTCAGATATATGATACAAAAAGGACATTTCAGATATGCGTATACCTTGAGTCTAGACTGTCGCATGCTCTATCATTCACCAATCTGCATTCTACATGTGTGTAGAATTCAAACTTTTCAAA
>NC_028456.1:28934030-28949521 GCF_000263155.2 Setaria italica | reverse complement strand
ACGCGTCAACTACAATGGTGTTGGGAGACAGGCATTTCCGCAGATTTTACATTAGCAGAGAGTAAAGCAAATTTGTGAGCTGTGGACAAGCATACTCAGTACCCACAGGAAAGAAATAGCCTAATAATAAAGAGTTAACTTCCCAAAACTGTCAGCTTCTTGAACAAATCTCTATATCATCTGCTGGTTGATTTTCAAATCTACCTCACATGCTTGCATTCCTCTAGAGGAGAGGTCATATCCGCCTTTAATATTCAAGTCTAGTTGGAGCAAGTCTTCAGTTTTTGGTGTCCATTTGACTTCCTTTGCCCCCTGACATCCTACTTGGTAGAGCTGAAAGCCTAAATTATTGTCTTTATGTTTGTCATCAGATAAAGCTTTCACCAATTGTTCGTTATTTTCTTCGCACACTCTAGTTGCATTGTCCATGAAACCTGATAGTGCTAGGTTGAAGTCCATGAGCTGTGATCTGGTTGATTCTATGTTGTCACTGGGTGCATTTACATCGGAGGAAATGTTTCTCTCAGCTTTCTCTAGTATCGCCTTTAAGTACTTCCCTTGGGCCTCAATTCGCATCTGCAGCTTCTTTTGCACCTGATTGCAGACATAAGCTCTCGTAATGTTAAGGAACAAAGTTTTGGAGTGCATAAGCTCGTGGCAGCGATGTAAACTGTCTTACTCTTACCTCAAGTTGTTCTTGTAGTTTTCTTTGGACTTGAATTTGATACCTTAGTGCATCAGCAAGTGGCATCTCTCTGATTTACATAAAAAAATATTTTAGAAATGGTTAGTTCAACCATTACCCATAAAAGTTCAACAATAAAAAGGTGTCCAATTTAGTCACATAACGAAAAGCAATCAGTTGTATTCACATTCCTGGGTCTCTTTGTACAAGGAAATTGGCAGACAAACTTTGAAGTTTGAAGATATAAAGTGGAAATAGTTTGCATTTACTGTAAATTAATACTTGATCTTAGCAGGTGAATTTCTAATCAGGGCCCCATTTATATTATTATCTACTGATAGACAGATTCCTGGTTTGGGATTTTGACTCATCCAATTTTTGGTTTCCTCTTATTGTGATTATGCTTCTACGTCCCATACATGCAGCAAAATAATACCTGTTTTGTAGATGTTTCAGAAATCCACTATGATTGACAACTGATGTTGTTGCCTGTGAGAATAGGAGTTGGGTAGGGCAAGTAATATAGCAGCTTAAACTAAGGTTCAGATAGGAAACCCAATCATTGTGTTGCTTTTGTCAGGGACTGCTTTGTGGCATTTACAGTTGTCTACTTAAACACAATGCATTATGCTAATTGCAACAAATATAGGTTGACTTCCTGTAGTGCGCAAAGGCCGGATATATCACTTGCAAGTAGTTGGACAGCGAAAGGTAATTGCTAGTTACCCTGTGTTCTTTCCTTCAGCAGGAACACCTGGAATAGGTGTTGGAGTGGGAAAACTGAGGCCTGGTGCGGCAAATCCTGATGACAGAAGAAGCGAAAGTACGAAGATAAGAATGGAAACTTTGCTCGGTAAATCCTGATGATAGAAAGTGACGAAGTGCAAGGTTCATACCACCACCGTTGGCAAGTTCCAGACCTGTGCTTTTCTTTCCCTGTTTTCCGAGTCTATATTTCTATGCACATCAGTATCAATGTCACAATCTGTTAGTACAATGGAGCACAAGTGTCTAGCAATGCTAAAGCGGTGAAGAAATAGAGCTCAAACCTGAAGATGGCTTTTCAGATGGTACAGAGTGAGGCCTTTCATGCCCATCAATCTGAGCACCGACTTTGGCGTTGCTTCTGTTCCGGTCAGCACAAGAAATGGTTACTCAAGAATACAGATATGCTCAAGGAAACAAAATTCAGATGAGCATGAGATTGATTAGCTACAGAGTGTCAGTTCAGAGAAGGAAAGATGAATTGCGCTTGATCTATTTTCTAGCATGACAGATGACGTGACTACCACTGTTTTTTTTTATTGAAGAAAAACTACCACTGTTTCGAAAGGAAATTCTTGACAATGTTCTCGTCAACTGTCTTCATTGCGCCTATGCCAATTGAATTATACATGTGCCTTTTAGGCTGTTTGACTATGCTGTATTGAACTTGCACAAGGCTCTATGGTCAACTACTCAACCAGGCAGTAGCTGAGTAGCTCACAGCCAAGCCGAGCAGAGTTCGGCCTGAACAATGCACGCCTACATGCTCTGCACTGTAATAGCAGCATGGCACTAGCAGATTGCAGAGGATTTTAGGAGCCATCGCCTTCAGGTCCAGAAGGCTTCATCAGGACAGAGTAAACTATCTGATCGAGGAACCGAAGCAGGAAGGAAAGGAAAGAGAGGACTCACTGTCCGGGCCGCCGAGCTTGTCGACGGCGTCGACGAAGCGCTGGTGGAGGTCCGGCGTCCACCGCAGCCGCGGCTTGGGGTCCCGCGACATCGCCCCACCGCCACCGCCGCCGTATCTCCCCTCCATCATTCCTTCCTTCCCGGCGATCGCCGCTCCCTCTCCACGTCCTAGGGGGAAGCGATGATGCCGCGGCCGGTGTAACGCGAGCGTGAGCACAGGTGTATGTGAGGACAAGAGCGCGGAGCGAGGTGGGGAGCGCAGGGTGTGGCGGAGGAGGGCATCATGTGTGTGAGGAATCTAGGACGACTTGAGCAGCTAGCGCTTGGGGTGGTGCAACGCATCGCAACGCAACGGCGCGTGGAACCAAACAAAACGAAACGAACGGGCATCTCGGCAGCGCCCGCCTCCAATCCGGGGGAGCCACTTGGCCGCCGCTCCTTCAGATTCAGACACGAGACACACCCGGTACAGGAAAATTATGAACAAAATTTAGCACAGTTAGGACGCATGATTTCAAGAAAAAGAAAAG
This sequence comes from Setaria italica, assembly GCF_000263155.2. NCBI lineage: Eukaryota > Viridiplantae > Streptophyta > Magnoliopsida > Poales > Poaceae > Setaria > Setaria italica. The sequence goes on along the minus strand of NC_028456.1, from coordinate 28,946,629 downwards.
GAAATCCGTGTGATCCTGCTCCTGCCGTTTCAAATACTGTCTTGTCAGTAGCTTCATCCTGAAAGAACATGTAGACACTCATTCTGCAGTAACAAAGTAGTTGCATTCAGATTCGTTCAGAACGATCCAACCAAGGCGGGTACAAGGACAGGGAGGGAAAATTGCCGCCAGATCACGTCGGTTTCGAATCTCTGCGTGGGAACGGGACGGCGGGGGCGCACGCGGCAGCGCGGGGAGCGCAGCGGCGGCTCGGGTGGGGCCCTCGAGCGGGAGGTTCGGCGGAGATGGCGGGCGCTGATATCGGCTGGAATATTCGCGCCAGCTGTGGCCGCGAGCCGCCGTGTGAGCCGCTGACCGCCGCCGCCCTCCTCTTGTTGTTGGATCCCATGGATGAGTCTCCATCCCAACCTCCAAGCGTCGGAGTCCACGCATCCAGCAGGGCATCGTCGCCGCAGATGATTAGCCGAATGCTAAAACCGGTAGATTCGAGCATCTCCGTATAACCCCTAGTGTGGCTCTTTTCGTACAATGCCACATTGTTTTCGATCAATTTGTGGCATAAACTGCGAGGCTGCGAGGAAAGATTCGACGAACCGCCTGTTTTGGCGTTGCTGCAGCGTCACTTTCCTGATTCAGTGCTGTTGGAACCCACCGCAGCCCTGCAATCTGCCGATGCCCTGAACCTGATGGCTCCATTTACAGACCATGTTGCCATCAGGCCGGACTCGCAAACATCTTCGCCTGAACAAGCTGAATCGCATTCAGTTCACACATCTACAGGCGCCAATCAGTATCAGTCATGAGTCAACATCACCAAGGGCACAGATTCTCCTTATTACTGAAACAAAATCTCAAGCATTGCAAGATGGTACTGTAATTACACAGACAGACAGACTGCAGAGGGAAGCCACAGGATTTACACATGCTGCATAGCAACCGGACGTATCATCCCAACTGAAACGGGGTCAGAATGGGGAGTTGTATGCTTACCCACAAACGCAATAAATATCATGCCCCACAAACCTGATAAATACCATGCAAGAGTGACAATACAGGGCAAGATTGGTTGGCACAAAATGTATAGTGGCGAAATCACCAAAGAACGAACAGAAGGAAATTAAATCAATAGGCATATATAGAAGGGGCAGGCCAGCAGAGGAAACAGCGGATAATCGGATCTCCCAGGTATTTCTCAAGGCTCATTTGAAGCCGAACTGGTGCTTGTTGTAGTTTGCTAAGCTCTCGATGCCTCCACCTTGAGTAGATGGGATACCAGACATTCCTAGGCCAGATGCCGTGCCCATGGTCCAAGAGGGCATGGCCTTCTCATCAGACCCATCACCGAGCCCACCGACGATTCCAATGTCAGCTAGGTTCACCTTCTTTGCTGCAGTTTGGCAGAAACAATGACAATCATCAACATTTCTGACATTAGATATTTGTATATCAAGTTGATAGATATAATTGACAACAAGGAAAGAGAAACAAGGAACATACGTGCACTTATGTTCAGATCAATCAATCCTCGGCTCAAGGAGTCTGCCCATATGCCAGACTTCACCTGAAAATTTTCTTTCTTTGCGCTAGGCTTGGGAGCTGCCAAAGGTGTTTGGTCTGTCTTTCCAATGTTGCTACTCGAAGAAAGATCAAAAGGGTCCTTCGCTGATTCCTCAGTGCTAGATACAAAGGCACCAAAATCAGATGCATCTGTCTTGGGAGCTGCCAAAGGTGTTTTTCCGACATTGACAGTTGAAGAAAGATCAAATGGATCTTTAGCTGCTTCCTCATTGTTCGATACAAAGGTACCAAAGTCTGATGCAGCCTGAAGGTTCTGGCTTGATGTGCTGACATTTCCAGTAGAACTGTGGGTGGGTGGTGGTACAGTAGATGATCCGGCATTTGAGCTGAAGCCACCAAATGGGTCAGATCCATCGAAACTGTTCAAAGGAATAGCACCAAAAGGATCAAAAGGTTCAGGAGCCGCTTTCTTGGATACCGAAGTGTTTACTTCAGAAGATATCCCAGAACTTGGTGGTGGAATAAACCCAGTCTGTGGCAGAAATGCTGCAGCAAAAGATGTCTTTTCCGCAAAAAGGTCAACGTTATCCTGCAGTAATTTTCTATTATGAACATGCTGAATCATGGTACGGGGAATGCAAAACTACATGATATGCTAAAAATATTTTCAATTTTTTTTTACATTGGCACACTAGCAGTGAAGCACGGTTTTCACTGTATCTATCCTCTTCCAAGTAATCCACTTGATTATAGGAATGTATGCAAGCATTAGATGATTTTCCGTATATACATAAGCCTTAACATATGGAGAAACAAACCTGGACATCCGTATTTGCAGCTGTCTCTGCGCTTGCAGTTGCTGTTTGGAAATCTGCATCAGCAAACAGATCGGCCTGTGGTTCTACGGCACTGTCTGTTGCTGGAGATGCATCAATGAAATCGTCCATCAAGTTTGGCCCAAACAGATCCACCTCGCTTGATTTAGCAGTAGCTTTGCCTACAGAAAAAAACAAACAGCATTGAGAATCGCACATAGACCCGATCACCCAATTGAAGAAATGCCAATCTATAGACATTTTTGTGCAGAAAGCCACCAAGGAACACTTCAGTGCCATAGTTGTTGTGTTTTATGTCATAAATTTATTTCTCAAGTATGCACCCTATGCTAAAATGGCCAGGTGGCAGGGAGAACCTACTCGTGTAATCTCCCCTGAACTCTGTTTTCTTTCTCTACTTAATGAATAAGGGGCATCTGTGCAGGTTATTGTAAAAGAAATCACAAATAGACAACTGACCCTATCCCTGCCTGTGATCTCCCCTGAACTCTGTTTTCTTCCTCTACTTAATGAATAGGAGGCTTCTGTACAGGTTATCGTAAAAAAAAAAATCACAAATAGACAGCTGACCCTATCCCTGCCTCAGTTAATTTTGGAAGAATTACACACAAATCTAAATTTTGGTACTTTTGGCAATGGTCAATAAAAGGCAAAAACTCACTTATTACTACAGTCATACTTGTGAGAGCCTATCTGAGGTTTCCAACACATTAATTCAGTTATCAAAGAAATATGATTCATGTAATTAGTTTACGGTATTGTTCTTATTTAAAAAAATGGACAAACTATGGTTCACTTCTCTCTCTTTTTCTAAAAATAAATGCACTAAATCTGTTCATGCTTAGAACTGGCTAAAAGCCAATCGTACAAGTTTACTTTTGGCAAAATATTTATTATTATTTTTGACACAAAAATATTTATTATTAATACAATGCAAAACTGTGACCTGAACTGCTCAACTGACTATTGTAACAAGCTTTTCTGCCGAAACTTGAACATGCACTTAATTTATAGCGAAAGGCATTCGTGGTAATGAAGTAGCATAGGCACTAAATAGGTAAAAGATTTTACCATTAGATCCACGGGGATCAAAGTCATCAAAGTCGTCCTCGCTGTTGTTTGTATTAGATGGGGGCTTCAAGGAGCTGGGCGAACTATAATCCTCATTCCTGGTTTAACAACAGTGTAAGTCTGGATAAAGCTATAAAAACGAATCACTGAACTTGACATGCTCAACAACTTGGTTCACAACAATGTGACACCAATAAAAGTAGTATTATGATTTTGTGACAACGAGTTGTACTTTCAAACCATATTAATTTTCAATTCACCTTGGACCTTACTGTTATGCCAAGCACGCAGAAAAACTACCACCAGTAACCTAACCCACAGGCTACACCAATACAACTTGAAAACCAGCAGCCCTTAATTGGTGCATGAAGAATATGATGAGTAACTTGGAAGTTGGAACTACCTTCTATCAGGCTTTGTGTCCTTTCTCAACTTACTGCCAGATTTCTGGCTGCCAGTATTACTTGTGGAGGTTTTAACAGGTTCTTTGTCCCTGTAACTGTCACCGAATGAGTCACCTTCCCTTGTGCCACTGAAACTCCCATAACGTTCGCCTGAACTGTAGTTACTGCCAAATGCGGTTGAGCTTGACTTATATGTTATCCCTGTGGACGATAGTCCAACGTACCTTCAGTCACAACAATATGTGTTATAGATGAGAACACAACCAAAAAAGTGAGAGCAAACACTCAACAATTTCTCAAGAGAACCTACTTGTCACGATTGCTGGCCGCTTTGTCTCTCACAGCCTTTATTCTCTCCTTGTCATTTAGGATGCCCACAATAGTTTCTACTTTCTTTCTCACATTTATTCCAGCATCTTTTCCATTAGGCTCCACATACTCAAAACTTGAAAGAACCTTAATGGAAACAGCATATAAAAGAAAGTGTTTAATGGTATTCAAAATCAAACAAATGAGAATATAATAAAAGCACAGAATAAGGCATACCGAGATCTTAGAATAATGGTCAAGAATGTCATCAACTGCCCTCTCAGAACCGTTTGCTATCAAGTACTCAATAATTGTCAAGGCCTGGACATAGTCTTTTCTTAGTGAACAAAACTATAGATGAAAAATTCAGACAATACAAGTTTCTCCTCTTGGTGGTCAGTATGGCCAATGGGGAAATTACAGAATAGAGACCCATCACTGCTGAAAAGATAATATCATAGAATGGTCATGAAGAAGCAATAACCTTGTACACATGACGCCAATTCGCGCCTCTCTCAGCAAGCCTACTCCATAGGACATTCATTACCATCTGGCATTCAGCACTGCAGATTTTAGAAGCATCGTTTGAGCACCAACAATAAGCAATTAATAGAAAAATACACAGCATAAGGGGCAATAACTTACAACTTCTTAGTAGCCTGTGCAAGCTCTGAAAGCGCACTACCATGAGGGCCCCATGGTTCATCACTTGTGGCATCAAGTGCCTAATATATTTTTTAACAAAACATGGGTTACTCCACAGGAAGTTATGTTGTAAAACAATTATTAGAAATTTGTTTAAAGCAAGTAACCAAATATCTATGATAATCTATTGCCATGGTAGCATATTTAAGTGTGCAGAAAAAGGGTGAGTCAGGTACCTAGAGCATTTAGATACAAAAATTCACCTTAAATTCTGAATTAACAATGCTACTTAATTTGGTAATGAAAACTCGTATCCATTTAAAATTTCTGTACACAAACTGTAGAAATAACATAATAGAGTCACAGAGAACACGTCCAAACTGCATGATTAGGGAAATGATGACTCGCTCACCCACCACATGAACCAATTAAAGAAGCGAAACTATATTACATAAAAATGGCGAATTTTTACAGAGAAACAGTGCTAAGATCTGGGTGTGGCGAGATCCGACCTTCTGCTCAATCTCGGGGACCTTTAGCACCTTCAGATTGACCTCCCTCTTGCTGCACGAACACATACGCAACAAACAAATCAGGATCTCACGGAATCGAATCCAATAAGCATCGCTCACAGAATCTGACACACTAGCGAGATCATAGACTGGGCATAAACTTACATCTCACGCACAGTCTGATCGAAAACCTTCATGAAATCCATGGCCGATGAGGAGTGGCTGCAGCCGGCTGCAGGTTATTTGGGATCAGATCTGAGCTCCGCCCGGCCCAGTTGCAGTGGCAGCTACAAGAGTGGCCCAAACTGCGCCTCGATGAGGGACACGGAGAACGAGTCGCCGACGCCGTTAGGGACGCCGCCGCAGCTTCCCGGATCCCGGTCTACTGCGTTCCCCTCGAGGTCCACGTCCGGCCTCCGCCTCCACGGAGAGGTCCCCGGCGCCGGCGGCGGAAGCGGGCGCGGGAGGAAGCGGAGGAGGGCGGGGAAGGTGAAAGAGAAAGGGGAAGCGGTGAAGTGGGCAAATGGCCACCTGCGATACAACTTGGCCATGGGTGGGTAGGAGACCATCTATGTATCTCTGGACGGTCAGGATCAGATGGGGCGTGATCTGACGGCCCACGTAGCACCACAAGTGCAGTGCCACGGACAGGAGCTGGATTTTTTTTTAGCAACCAGCTTTTGTTTTCTTGATGACACGAACACATGCAGTGGTTGGTGCTGATGTATTGCCAGCCTTCCACATTTGGTTCCTTTCTTAGGATCAGGGAATTATCATAGTCTTGACCCTTTTTTTTTTGAGGAAAAACGTAAAAACACTACCGTCATGAGACTCAAGCTTGGTTGCACCATAGTGAACCACTCCATTAATCTTTCCATTATGAGGTATGGAGAATCCTAATCTATAATCAAGAACTGGCCAGAAGTAACCCGGAGGAACTGAAATTTGAGCGATCATAGTTCTATACAAAATAGCGATGCCGTACAAAATCAGTGAACAGTTGAAGCCTCTCTACCGTGGCCTGACACAGCATGCAGTAGGAATATAGGATCATTCAGCATGCAAATTCTGCTCCCTTTCTTTTGAGAAATTCAGTAACTGTTGAGTTGGCAACATGCTAATATCAGCATTTTGCTATTCCTCTTGCCATCAGAAAGCACGAAAAACGTGAGTAGACACATGGCCTGGACGCTAAGCAAAGTAACTGTTAAGTGTAAAACACGGAAATATTATAGAAGTTTTTTTTATATAAAACTGTATGTACAATATTATGGACCAGCAACCAGTGTTACCAGCATACCAAGGAGACATATAATGTAAATGTGATTATAGCGCTAGAAAACCCAAAATAGTCAACTACTGTACACATGTCAACTACTGTAAATGTGTATGATGCTCTCTTCTATTGGACATCAGCTCGATGGTGTTTTGGCGATGACGTTGAAGGGCCTCGTTCCTATTAACAGGTCTGGAGGTTCTGGAAGGTCTCTTTGGAACTGCAAAAGAGACAAAAAGACTATCAGGGCTACCTGGTTAAGAATTAGTAGTAATTGTGACTCTGTGAAACGATAAGCAGGCAAAGGATTAGCATGAAGGGGTAGAATGATACCAATGATGCCATTTCTTCATCGGATATGGTTGAAGCTATTGAAGATCCCAGTGTGGGAAGCCTTGGCTGCAGCCTTAGGCGCCGCTTCAGGAGTTCCAAACACATTCCAGAACCGTAATGTCTCATCTGCTGCAGCAGATGCCACAGTGCATCCATCAGGGCTCTGCAGAATTACCACAAGGCAAAGCAAGCAATCCATAAACAGGGTGTTCACAACAATTCATGCAAGACACGAAGTAAGGCAAGCAAAAAGCACAGGGTGTAAGGGAGCAAAGATTACCTGAGCCATGAACAGGACGCGGGAGGTATGGCCATTGAGTTCGGCCATCTTAACCATCGATGGGTACTTCCACAGGGTGAGCTGATTCTGAGTGAACCCGTGTGAGCTTAGCAGCTCCCTCTCATTCTTGTTCCAGAGCAGTGCGCACACTTGCGATCCAGTGTCAACTGAGTTGAGGCATGCACCAGTGTGGGTGTTCCAGAACTTGATGCAGCGATCACCCCCACCACCGCCAGAAGCCAGCAGGTTGCTTTGGAATGGGCACCATGCCAGTGCCTTCACGGCAGCCAAGTGATCCTGAAGCCTGTGCAACCATTGCGTACGCCCTGCAGACTGCACAGAGGATGACATGGACACATCCCAGATGTGTAGGAGGTTGTCATTTCCACCACTGGCCAGTTGCTGCCCTGATCCTGACCATTTGAGCCCACACACCTCCTGCTCATGTCCATGGTATGTCTGCACAACACTGTTCCTGATCCTCACATCATTGTTCACGATCTTGCCGTCCATGCCACCAGTTGTCAAGATGCTGTCGTTCCATGCCATAGAACCAACCCTCAACTCATGCACACCTCGCAGTGTCCTCAGCTGCAGAGAAAATCAATCACAATGAGCATCTTCAGCAAAACCAAAAGAAACAAAACCATTGGTAATAGAACACATCATCAGAAGCGCCCAAGAAGTACCAACCAGTCGGTTCGAGGTAGTGTCAAAAAGCTGGACATCAGAGGAGTTCAGTCCTACAGCAATGTGCCGGCCATCAGGAGCCCAGCTAACGCTTGTGACAGGACCAAAGTCCTCATCAATGGTAACAAGCTCAGAAGTAGACCCACTGGAGGCATCCCAGAGGTACACCGTGCTGCCTAGCGCAATGGACAGCACATTGCTGCTTCCCCAATCTAGCAGGTTGAGGTAGTAATCGTCAGCGAGCTCTGGCGCATCCAGAGTCCTCTCTGAAGACTGCGTGAATTGCCAAGGCACATTCAGTCAGTAACCATCATGGATTGGCACTTCAACCGCAACACCAAAGAACGACACAGCTACAGTGCATACCTGGGGAATGTGTCGGCGCTGCTTCGCCGGCTTGGCTTGGACCACATCAGAACGGAGATCCGTGAGCACGTTCTGAGGCTCTGGCGGCTTGTTCCGGAAGGCGAGTATCCTGGTGCGGTTGTTGAGCAGCTTCTCGGCCAGCAGCTTGCGGTACGCCTCCTTGGCCGGGGACACCGCCGCTGCCGGGTTCTCCTTGCCCTTCCTCGGTTCCGTCAGCAGGTAATGCGCAAAGTCCATGTCCATCGCCGACCGCTCCGGGATGAACCTGTCGCCCTGCAAAGCAAGATGATCAACCGTTCAGGCATTCCGTCGAACAGCCTGCGTGCTCGTGCGAAGGATGGGTTCCTACGAACAGCCTGCGTGCGCGTGCGTGCGAAGAAAGGGAGATTGGGGGTCAAGAACTCACGTAGCACTTGGCCGACGGGTTGCGGGGCCCCGTGCTGAGCGGCGGCATGTACGGCCTGGACCCTGCCTCCTGGAGCGCCGGCCGCGGCGGCGCCGCGCGTCGGCTGCCGCACTTCTGCGACGAGATGGAGTTGGATCCTGCGTCCATGGGTTAGAACTAGGAGCAACAAGAACAAGTAAACAGAGCACGCCGCAGCTAGTAGAAGGGATCTACTACTACCGCCACGAACAAGATCAACGCAGAAATCAACACGAGCAATGTAACTACACAGAAACAGGATTCACGCAAAAGTATCCTACCGCAAAGATTCTACTCTAGTACCAAAGAACAAGAAACCAGAACGAAACTAACGATTCAACTCAGAGAAACAATCAGATTTTTTTTCTTCTACTAGACCGGCACACGCAGCAGACAATCCAATCAAAGAGACTCGAAAAGGGGGAGGAGAGGAGCCTGGGATCTCGGAGAGCTTTGGTCGCGAGACGGCGTCGTCCCCCCGATCGCTCGCTGGATTCGCTGGCGGCGACGGAGGACGATGAGATCGGGAGCCGAGAGGAGGGAGGGGGGAGGATTTTGCTTAGGCGGCGGGGAGGGCTTCTTGGTCGGATCCGTGGAGGAGATTGTACGGGAAGGAGGGAGAAGGGCTTTGTAGCCGTAACGGCTAGTGCCCGAGGAAATCAGCCGTTGGGTTGCGGGTAGCGGCCTGCCTGGCTCCGGTTGGCTTGGGCGCTTGGCAGGCAGGGTTAGCGTGTACCCGTGTACGCAGTTGGGCACCCGGCAAGTATACGCTTGATTGGTTGGTATTGCTGTGTACACAGTGCTGTACTGCCTATGGTTTTTTTTTCTGGCTAATTAATCTGCTTGATCAAGTCTATTTCTGAAGTAATTGGATTTGATCTTATGGTTAGATTCAGTCAAATAGCAACCATGACATGAAAAGCACGTTTTTAAAAACTCTAATGGCATGAAATCTTTAGTTTTGCTGTCGACATTACATGGATTGATTTATAATTTATCACACTCGGGTTGATTTCATATCAAGAATAAGGGGGCTCGTTCGGTTACTCTGGAATGAGTCCCTCAAACGATTCCCGGTTGGAATGGTTCATTAATTTGTATAATCTTGATAAGCTGGATTGGTTCCTCGGTCCAATCCTAACTAACCGAACGGACCCAAACTCAACTAAAGTTTCTCAGCTCACAAGCCTGGTACTAACCCAGATGGCACGTAAACACAAACCTTGGGCACTAATGCATCACAAAAATGGATAGTCCTATACCTAGCATGTTGGTAATTCGTAACTGTAACAGTGATCAGTTTCTCAGACGAACATGAGGCGAACATCAGCAGGAAAACATACAGCATCCTGTATCTGCCTGCACTTTACACCTTGTGGTGCTTCTGTTCGTAACTCCAACCTCCCAGGATCAAGGCGTGACTAGAGAATTCATAGTAAGCAACCGTTGAAGGCTTTTCGCAGCGCCGCTTCGTCCAAATTTCTGCCAATAAACACTAGTTTGCTGATTCTCTTCTCATCAGGTTCCCAGGGCTTTGCCGGGCATCCTTCCAGCATAGAGTGCACACCCTATAATTTTGGAAGTTAGCATGGGGAAAAAGTCTTTCTGTGCTAGCAAAAGATGCAAGAAAACGTACCGATAAAATCAGAACTATACTGGAGTAGCATCAAATTCATTGAAGTAAATGGACAGGAAGATAGTAAATTGACTAACCTGAAATACGAAGCGTCCAGTGGACTCATTTACGGATATAACACCCTTTAATCTGTACAGATCTTCCCCTTTCTCATCAACCAGCCTCTCCAGCCAATCATTTACCTTCAAAAGGAAGTAGCAATAAACAAGCCAGTTCATGCAGACGTGACTTAGCAATGAAGGGACAAAGACTGAAAACACATAATATTTCAAGCAAGTTCTTCAGTACATTGAGTTAACCCAAGTACAATTTACCTCATCAAGATCAAGTACCCCCTCCGAAACAATGCTCACACTAGTGACAGCTGAATCATGAACATGATCATGATGGTGTCCTATAAGCCAGCAGAGTAAACTAAAATTCAGACAGAAAGTAAAAAACAATATGCTCTCACACAAGTGCAAGCAAAATACTGGTGGTCAAATTTCACTGCCACGTGCCACCTCAATTTGAATTTTACTTGTCACCATTTTTCTTCCATCACAAAATTTGATTTAAGATACAAACCCAGAAGATACAGGACATCAGACAGCAAAGTATGAACTTTACCATGTGCATCTCCATGGTGACAGTGGCCTGTCTCCTTGCTTTGTTGCAATTGAACTTCAGCCTCAATCCTGCATTTAATTTACCTCAATTAGAGAAGCAATAAATGGTACTGGAGGATCATAGCCCAATGATCTTCAATACCAAAGAAAGTAAACATTACTAACCTGTCAAGGTCATAGCCTCCAATTCCTAGCACAAAATCCATATCAACATCGCCAAATTTTGCCTTTTTCATCTGTGCCATTCCATTTATGAGCTGCGAGAAGAAAGAAAAGAACCAGCATGAATGAATAAACCATCAGCTTCCATTCTTATTGCATGAAGTTGTTATACCAATCTACCTTAATTTTGTTAGTTAATGCCTCCAGTTCTGCATCATTAACCAAATCAATCTGTATTATGGAAGTTACAGAACATTAGAATAGCAAGTGATGTTTCTGAAAGTTCTATTCTGAAACCAGGAAAAATGTAGAAATAGATGTAACTAAGAACTACTAGTACTGACTCTTTTGAATCTTCTATACATGATAATAAATACCTTATTCAATATAATCCGGTCTGCATAAGCAACTTGTTCTACTGCCTCGTTTACAACCCATCTGGCTTTTACTTCATTCAAATGCTTCATGGCATGCTTGCAATCAACCATAGTAACCACACCATCAAGTTTCACATATTTAGAAACTAGTTCATCTGAACAGAATGTCTCAATAACAGGACCAGGTTTTGCAAGACCTGGACAATGAAGTTGACTGTCAGGCGCTCAGAAATCAATAGCAGGCTCATAATGCAAGAAAGAGGGACTTGCATCCAATGAGATCCACCTGTTGTTTCAATAACAATATGATCAAACTTGTCCCCCTTCTGCTTCACCAACTTCAGAAGCATCTTTACAAGATCCCCTCGGACAGTGCAGCACAAGCAGCCATTATTCACCATTACAATGTCCTCAGCAACAGAAGAGTGGCTAGCAACAAGCGAGCTATCAATATCCACCTCGCCAAACTACACAAGAAAATCGAATATGGCTCATTCATAGTGTATCAGTTGGCTTCACAATGCTAATTGAGCCAACTTAGTGCAAACATCAGCCTATTGCAGAACAGGATATGAAACACAAAGATAACAATGGTAAACATGAAGAATATATTATGCATGGCTGAATGCACAATGTTAACCAGGGAAAGAAAACATGGAAAGAGACGCATATATATTCAAATTGCCTCATTTTCGATGACAGCGATCCTCTTCCCGTGCTGTGAAGTTAAAATGTGGTTCAGGAGGGTTGTCTGCAAAATTATAGATTTCAGTACAATTATCCAACCTTAATAGACAATCATTAGTGTATTATATGCTAAATGTATCATGTATGTGGTTTAAAACAACAATCATCATAAGCCGCTGTCTGAGCATTGCATTTCACAAGTAGAGCACCATGTGTGTCCCAATATTTGGGATCGGGTGGAGGAAGTGCCGAACAATCACATCAGCCGCTGTCTGAGCTGAAGGAAACTTGCAGCGGGCAGCGGCTACAGACTATACTATACTAGACATGGACACCAATCCGTAAGCACTGTACGAGAAGGGAAGGGCGGGTGGGAGGGCGAGGCGGCACCTTGCCGGAGCCGAGGAAGCCGGTGATGACGGTGGCGGGGACGCGGGTATCCAGCGCCTGTGCGTCGAAAGGCCG
>NC_028456.1:28902880-28933930 GCF_000263155.2 Setaria italica | reverse complement strand
CGAAGGCCGGGGAGAAGCAATGGAGTGCTCTGCCGGGGCGTCGATTGAGCGACGAGGGCGGTGGTGCAGGACTTCGGGGATGACGCCAGTGGTCATTGGGCTCTGGCGTCAGGGCGGCGCAGGAGCGGGTATGCCGGTGGTTGAGATTTGGCGGAGGCGGGCGTCGCCGTGCGGTAGATTTGATGGACGCGACCGGGTTAACGGCGCTAGAATCGAGGGCGCACAGGTGAGAAGACAGGCAGCCGCGGGCGCGCGGGCAAGCGTGGAGCAACAGATTGTCGGGCGGCTTCTGACAGGGCGGGGAAAGGAGCTGTCGCTGCCGTAGTCGGGGTTGGCAAAGGAGGAATCATCGGGTAGCGAAGACCAGGCGGCGCGACCGGTTTGGATTTAGCGGCCTCGCCGGTCTCGCTGCTACTTTGCTGGGAGCTGAACTGATGTCCCGGCCTTTTGAAGTCTGAATACGGAACTCCTTGTCAATCAGAGGAAAAAAACGGTGATGTTCATATTGGCTGCAACAATATGATGCACTGAATATACTTGTTTGATGTTTGACATGCTCTACTGATCCGCTTGAACATAAAAAACATTGTTTTCCCTGAAATTCGTGAAATTTCTCGCTAATGGAATTCAAAACTGTAAGAGACATTTGTTGTTCAGGACTCCAGGCATGAACTGATGCTGGTTGTTTTTCCATGGTAGCAGACAAGCAGGTTTTAATCAACATCAAGCTCAATCTTCATGCCACAAACTCTACAGAGCAAACAGAAATCACGATTGACTCCTTTATCAATGAAATTGGCACAATCTCGTGTCGGTTCGTTCAAAAAGAAATCACAACTGAAGTACTCCATGCCAGGCCCCTCAAGTGACCAGTATATTCAGGATTTTGAGGCAAGTTACCAAAATTTGCTGACATAGTGACATTACTCTTGAATTCCCCTTGTCCATTCAAGACATCAATAAAACAGAACTACAGAAGTCAAACAGATCTCGGACCTTTCCATGTGCAGCACAAGCATCTCACAGTTTTTTATTTACTTCATCCGCCCTTTGCGTTGCCTTCGTTTTCAGGGGAAACGGACACGTTTTCAGGGGAAACGGACACTGCCATGAACAAATATCAAACTAATACCAAACGAAGTGATGACAATTGGTAAGGAAGTACCAGAGCATACTATCATTGTTAATGCCATCATAATCTATAGTATATATATACTAATATTAAAAAAATACCATACGAAAGGCATGAAACTAGCTGTATACACTATCCATCCTGACAGGAAGACAATGTGCTACCACTAACAACTTTATCCCATTTTGCATAGCAAAAGCAAAGAGAACCCCACTTCAGAATTCAACAGATAACATAGCAATAAGAAAACATTGTACCTCACTAATTGGTTAAGATGATAGATATCTAGTAATCAAATGCAAAGAGAACACTGTACCTCGAGTACCATAAAACCATTGGTTTCAAAGAGCACCATGGCACCAGTGAATACAGGAATTTCAACCACATCACCAATGCACAAAGCATTCCTATATTTGTATATAGGCATCAAAAAACATCTTATCAGATTAAACCCAAGAGATGAAACAAATAGGTTCTCATAATGATAGCATTCATATTTAGCCAAGGAAAACTGTCTGGCACAAGAGGTCCACACCATGCCATCAGCATTCAGTTGCTCGCCAGGTTGTGCAATTAGAAGAAACATCACATTAGTCCAGTCATACAAGTACAACCGTGTTGTGGTTACTGGATAAACATGCACACAGAAACAAGTTGCAACCCATACTATCACACATTCATATGATGAGACTCCATACAATGCTCCCGAACCTCATGATTAAGGTCTGACCAGCATACGGACTAACTTAAACAACATTATTAACTAATGACATGAAACATTAATAATGTACCGTCTTGTAGGCTAGTTCAATCTTGTCCTGCTCATGATGAAGATAACACTTTCCCCCTGAAACTCGCGAGAAAACTCAATAAAATTCAGAATTCCGAATAGCCATGTGTCCTAGGCTCCAGGTAAGAAATGCTGCATCATATCAACAGCTTTTTCCTACATAGCAGCAGGTTTCATTCAACATCATTGAGCACCAGAGAACCATTGTTTTCAAAGAACAGTGGAACACCATGGCATCAGCACATACTGGAAGTTCAACCATATCAATGCACACAGCATTCACACTCATGCATACATCGAAACAGAAGCATCTTATCTTATCATATTAAACTTGGAAGAGAAAAACTATCTTATCATAACATAAAACATTCGAATTCAGGCAAAAGGGAAATCGTCAGGCAGTCGTTTGCCTCGTGCAATTAGAAGAAACATCACATTACCCAGTGCAATTAGAGTGCGACCATGGTGTCATCACTTACTGGATCAACATGAACATAGATGCAACCTCTAATCCATAATACTGAACATTCATAGTCATAGATGCTACTAGCCTACTACACACCAATGTTCTAGAGCCTCATGATTTGGGTCCGATCAGCACCAGCACAGGCGCTAACTTAGTTATACTATTAACCAATGTCATGCATTTTTAGGCAAATACTATATCACTCGATCGGTGCGAAGTAGGGTGGGGAGCCCTTCGAGGGTGGCGTCGGCGCTCTCGCGGAGGATGACGAAGGCGGCCACCTCGGCGTCTCTGGGGGCCACCCCTGCCTCGCGGCGCTGCGCCTCCATCTCGAGCAGGTCGGCGGCGATCGCCGCCAGGCGCTCCTCCCGGTCCCGCAGCGATGCGAACCGCGCCAGGATGCTCTCCATCTCTTTATCCTCCGCCTCGCGGCCGCTGATGCGCATAGCGCTGTACTTCCGCGCCAGACTCGCCTCGTGGGCCGCCGGGAGAGACGAGGGGGCGCCGCCACGCCGGCCTGCCTTCCGGATCCTTCGCCGCCATCGCTGGGGGGGAGAGAGAGAGAGAGAGAGAGAGAGAGAGAGAGAGCTCCTTGCCTTTTTGGGTCGGGGAAAGTAAACCCAGATATTTTTTGTTTTTGCCACTTTTTTTTTTGTTGGGCCGAGCCGGGAGAAGCTGGGCCGGACCAGGCCTTGTGGAGTTGTAGAATGGCCTTCCAATAGAAATCTCTATCTCACTCTCTCTCTCTCTCCCCCCTCCTCTACCTAGAACACTCCGAACGCAAGAAGAGAGGCGAAAAATCCCCTTCCCTTTCGATCCCAAGGTGGCAGCAAGCAGGCGTGAGGGCGACGCAGTGATACCAACGGCACGCGAACAATTCCTCGAATCGTCAATCGCGGGCTCGGGCTTGCCGAGTGATTTGTTGGGGTCGTCCATACAGGCGCCGCCGCCGCCGGCACCGGGTCGGAGGAAGATGAGCTGACCGGAGACGATGGCAGGGAAGATCGAGGAGGGGCAGTACAAAGTGCGGCGGATGGAGCTCCAAACGGCGGACGTGGACCGCGAGATCGAGGTCCTGGAGAAGGTGGTGGAGGGCATGGAGGCGGAGAGGCAGTACGAGCTCGACCTCGCCGCCCATTGCATCGACCTCGAGATGATGCGCAGGGCGCGCCAGCTCGCCCGCCCTCGCCCGCCGCTCTCCGAGGCGGAGGAGCGGGCCCTCCGTGACATCCGCGACCTTGCCGCCTCCGCCGTCACCGACTACGCCGCCATAATCGGCCCCGAACCCGCCTACGACCGCCCCCTCAACCCCTTCAACGACACCTTTCGCCTCCCGCTACCCCGCGCCATGGTTGAGGCGTCAGCCTCTCGTCAGAGATGAGCGAGTTCTGGTTTGCACCGCCATTGCTAGGCTTTGTTAGGGTTTTGGCCTAAGCATTGTGCAGGATCAGTAGAATGGCCACGGTCTGTACTCTGTAGCATTACCGGATTGCCTTGAAATTCGTGCTAACCCCATATAGGGATTATCTTTCCAACAATCCAACCTTGGTTTGCAGCAATTCTGGTGGTGTTGTACAAGGTGAAACATGACATGGTAGAGTTGCATGACTGATGGGTGATGGCAGTAGAATTTGTTGCCAGCTGTGGTAGATGTCAGTCAGTGATGTTGGGATATGGTGCATCAAGGGGTGGATTAGCGGCATACAGGGTCACCACCATTTATTGGTTGGGGTAGTATGAGGAGAGGTTGCCTGGTAAAGGTTAGAGGCATCAATGAAATCTATCTCACCGTCCCCGTACTGAGTAAGGGTTTTCACAGAAAAAATGAGACTGGGAATCCAATAGTTGTACCTTTAATTGGGAAAGAACTGCCATTTCCCGCTATGTTTGCTTTGTTTTGTGGTGCTCCGTGGTACTTCTTTGGACCAAGTATGTAGATAAATCTGCTGGCTCTTCGCATCAAAAGTCCAAATAGATTTTGTCTGTGGTCACTTATATTTGTCTAGATAAGTAGGTCGTGTATTTTGAATGTGCGTTTTACTGTCATGTACGTAGTTGACTGCCCTAACATATGGCTTGCAATTGTAGTTGTACATCTGGTCAATCTAGTAGTTTAAAGGACATCAATTTTCCTCTTAGCATTGCAGGTCCAAAATTTTATAGTGCTCATAAACATCAAACCATCATCTATTATAGGATGCTACCTAACTGAGTTCTGGTCTCCCAGTGACACCATATCTGCTTAACTTACAAATAGTATATCTGTTCCTGAGTTCTCGTCTCCCACTGGCACCATATTACTTTATTTAATATTGGTATCTCTGTGTCATGTACAGAGTTGTAATGTAGTTTGCAAAAATTCATGTGCTGTCCACAAATGTTATTTTCGCTGTACGGTATTCTATACTGAAAGTTAACTCAACCAAAGTTTATTCTTTTCCAGTTTTTTAGGATACCACATTGTTTTGGTTTTGGTGTGTATATATACTTTATATGGAGCTAGACAATGCACGTGCTAATTTGGTTGCTGACTGTTCTTCAGGCTCGTTGGCTAGCTGGAGAGTGGAGGGGATGCTAGGAGGTGCCTCACCAAGGCATGCAAGCGTCAGTCTAGAAACAGATTCCCAAAGTTCTCGCAGAGGCACTGCAATCAGGCGATTACGATCTTGCACCAGGAGGTGTGCTGTTCAGGGATGCCAAGTTCTTTATATCTACGCATTTTTATTCTGTGAACATTATGTATGCTCATCGATCATGTAATAGACTAGGTGTGCTCATGAGTTTGTAAACTTGCTGGTGGTTCGTGGTCTCACTGAACTATAGGTGAATGAATAAAGTGGCGAGCTTTTGAGCTTAAAAAAAAAGACATCAGTCTCCAGTTTTTAAATAACTGATATTGGTGTGATTTGAAACACCGATCATAAGCTTCACCTGGAGATAATCGATGTACCATTGACTCAGGAAAGAGTAGGTCAAAAATTACACATGATCATTCAGTGAATGTTTCTAAGCAGACTCTACCGGAAGGGAGCAACATAAAAATTACTGAAGCAAAACTTCAGAAACTGTTGCGATGCAGCTTTCACTAGAATTAAACTCTGCTCCGGCACCTGTCAAAACAGCGGTTTTACTCATCTCCCGCATCATTGATTAGGTTGAGGAACACGTTCGTGTCGAAGTCGTCAAGAGACTCGTCATCATCCTCTGCTGCCTGATGATGCCCCGGCGGCGTCCTGGGCCGCCTGCATCTCCTGCCATACAACTTCCTCCTCCCAGCCATGTTCCTGAACTTGAGCGACGCCCCCGGCAATGTCCTCCGCCTGCTGCTCTTCTGACCTTTGGCTGTCATCGTCGCTTCCAGGAGCAGCTTGTGCATCCTGAATCCTGATCAGCAGCTTGTCCACGCATAATGGCATTGACGCTCCTGTACCTTCTCCTCCGGGGCGCTGCTGCGACCACAGGACCAAGGCCGGAATCGAAGTTCTCGCGCCGGAACCTCGGTGTCCTATGTTGGCGTTACTCTTGGGGTTTCCTTGATTTTGCATCAACAATAGCCGTTGTCCATTATGTAAAAATCCAACCTTGAAGCATCTGCCGCCGCCCGCCAGTACGTGTCTTCCTCAGTCAGGTGGAGTACTGGAGATGAGTGGAAGCCGGAGACGATGGAGTGAGTGCGCCGGTGCCGTGGCACGCGGCGCGTCTGCCAAGCGCCCCGGCCTCGCGGAGCGGCTCGCGCGCGACCAGCGACTCACGGGGATTGATGCCAGCGCGCGTGATGCGCTCGGTGCGCGGGCACGAGGCACGCTACGCTCGAACGGTGAACGCCAGATGGCGCGCCGCCGTGATCAGCGTCGCACGGGTTTGTCACGGCGGATCTGGGGGCCGGCCGCCGTGCAGCCCGCAGCCGTGGCGCGGATGCGATCCAGATGTCAGCGGTGGTTGAGCATGGGGGCAGGCAGGTTGCCATGTCCCTACTGTGGTTCGTGGTTGCGTGGAGAGGGAGGAAGGAAATGAGAAGGAACCGCGGCGACCGGGGGGAAAAAATTCGGTGGGCACCGCCCCCGTACTCCTCCTGTGCGGACCGGCATCGCGATTTCGTCCGCGTTCGGATCGGCGCCACCGTGCGGTGTTCGCTAGCTCGGCTCCTCCGCGCGCTGTTGGCTCGCTCGGCTCGCTGCGCGCTCTGTTCGGTCGCTCGGCTCGCTCGCTCGCGACTCCTCGGCTCCTCTCCTGTAGGCGACGCGTCTTCTCCTCTCCTCGCACCGCCACATCTGCACTCCGCCGCATCGAAATTGCACCGCGCCACCGTGGTAATGATACGAGCGTGGTGGTCGATGAGGCGCGCGCCAGCCTGCGCCGCGCCGCCGCCGTCGCCAAGCTGCCGGCGTGACCGCCGCCGTCTCCCTCATCCGTGAGGGGCCACCACTCGTGCTCGAGGGGGGGGGGCGGCCGGCGGCGGACGACGGAGGATGGCGGCCGCAGCCGTCTCCCTCGAGGGTCATCCTCTTTGGACATTGCGTCCGCCACCACCTAATTCAGGTACAGATTTTGCATATTTGTTCTCGTACGTTTATCATTTGAAATTGGATCTAATATTACCGGTGTGGTGTGTGATATCGGTGATTGCTTACATGGTGCGCCTGTGTAATGCAGATTGCAATTCATTATCATGCCCTGAGCCTCTAATAGATCCACCTGCGGGAGCCCCATGTGCCTGTGTTCTACCAATAAGAGTTGGAATTCGTCTAAGTGTTTACCTTTATTCATTCTTTCCTTTTGTTATTCTGTTACTGATCAGTGCATCTTTTGCCCATCAAATCTATTATTGACATTCAATCGCATATGCACACAGTGGAGAATGCAGCATCAAACAAGTCATGCACCATCTCATTTATTGAACATGTTGAAATTCTGCACCACTAGTTCCCACCAAGAAATATGAACTTTATGCAGGTCTTCCTTCTCCACCACCTTCAGCACCAGAAGGTGTTGGTGATGGGGCATTTGGCAACAACAGAAATGCGAGGGCAATGAAACCTCTTGGGGTTGATGTAAGAAGACCCAAGAGAAAAGTGAATGGCAGCCTAATCGTTATTGCTGTTTTGTCTACCGTTATAGCATTGATTATTTGCTGTCTTGCTGCATGGTTGCTCATACTAAGATTCAGGGGCCCAAGTGACACAGCTCAAGGATTTCCACATAGTGTACTTTCGAAATTTTGTAGGTCATTTGGTATGTGTACCTAACCTGCTAATTCCCATAGTTTGCTAATTGTCTAGTGAAGTGGTGCCAATTTGCTATTGAAATTCACCATGAATTTATAGTTAATAAGCAAATATTATTTATTTGAAATGCCAGTCAACAGTGCTTGCAATAACTTCTCAGTTCAAAGGCTTTCTCTGCAATTTCTCATCATGTACATGTCCTTGCTAGAATAATATGTGCACTTTAGCTAGTACTAGTTTTTCCTTCTGAACCGTCTCAAATGATTGCAGGCACAGGTCACACGCTTTTAGCTGGTGTTGGTCGCTATAGTTCACCTTCAGGTCCGTCAGGTTCACTAGGCTAAAGCATCGCAATGTACGCAGGGCAGGCAAAAACATTCAAATTTGCTGAGATTGACAAGGCCACAAATGGCTTTGATGATTCAAAAGTACTTGGCGAAGGTGGCTTCGGATGTGTCTATCAGGGCACACTTGAAGGTGGAACGACAGTTGCGGTGAAGGTCCTTAAGAGATACGAAGGCTAGGGTGAGCGAGAGTTCTTGGCTGAGGTTGAGATGCTGGGACATTTACACCACCGGAGTTTGGTCAAGTTGTTAGGCTTAGTCTGCAGTCATATTGTCCTCGATGAGATCGAGCTCACCACCTAGTTGGAAGTCAAGTTCGTGGAGCAGTCCGGAGTGTAAATATTTGATGTTGTAGTTTGTACTTTGTAGTAATCACAGATGTACAGAGATGATCAATGTATCACCTTTTCTTGGGATATGAAATATATATATGGTTGTTTCAAATTCTGGAATGTGATGGCTGTTTCAAATCCTCTTATGTGGTATAAAAAAAGAAGAAAAATGACAGCAGAACAGAGTGCAATATGGTAATTTGAAAAAACAAATTATATGATCCTATAAATGGCTGGTTCTTCTAAAACATTATAGATAAGTTCACATATCCCAACCAACACTACTTAGATGAAAAATAAGCATAAGTGAAAATAAATTTCTGCTATAACACAACAAGGTTACATATTTTCTTTATTTGTCGGTCCATCAAAATCCAATTTTCTAGCACTCTGTCAAAATCGCGATGCCGGTCCGCACAGGAGGAGTACGGGGGCCGTGCCCACCGAATTTTTTTCCGTGGGAGGAGACCCTCGTCAAAACAACAACGAAAAAAAAGAGAAAAAAAAGGAGTGGCAGATACAGATCTCGATCCGACGGCTGGCTGTACATTACCCTCCCGTGAGACGTCATGCATGGACACAGAGACTGCCTGTGGATCCCACACTTCGCTTCTCTTTACCCACTTACTGTAGCTGAATTCCATTCCTCCACAAGAAAAGAAAAAAAGAAAAAGAATAAGGAGTTGTTGGTGTTGCTGGGGTTTTGCGGGTTCTTGGAATCGCGGCGGCGGCGGCGGAGGCGGACCTGGTTGCGATCGCGCCATCTCCATCGCTGTTGGTCGGGCACTAGCAGCAGGCAGCAGCCATGCCGCTTTTTCAGCAGGTACTGTGGTGCACTACTCCTCCGTCCCACTCGGGAGGCGATGGAGGAGTAGTGGGACCACTCGGGAGGTGATGGAGGAGTAGTGGGACGGAGGAGTAGTCCATCGGAACGAGATCTGTATCTGCCACTCCTTTTTTTCTCTTTTTTTTCGTTGTTATTTTGACGAGGGTCTCCTCCCACGGAAAAAAATTCGGTGGGCAGGGGCCCTGTACTCCTCCTGTACGGACCGGCATCACGATTTTGACAAAGTGCTAGAAAATTGGATTTTGATGGACCGACAAATAAAGAAAATATGTAACCTTGTTGTGTTATAGCAGAAATTTATTTTCACTTATGCTTATTTTTCATCTAAGTAGTGTCGGTTGGGACATGTGAACTTAATGTTTTAGAAGAACCAGCCATTTATAGGATCATATAATTTGTTTTTTCAAATTACCATATTGCACTCTGTTCTGCTGTCATTTTTCTTCTTTTTTTTATACCACATAAGAGGATTTGAAACAGCCATCACATTCCAGAAATTGAAACAACCATATATATATTTCATATCACAAGAAAAGGTGATACATTGATCATCCCAAGAAAAGGTGATACATTGATCATCTCTGTACATCTGTGATTACTACAAAGTACAAACTACAACATCAAATATTTACACTCCAGACTGCTCCACGAACTTGACTTCCAACTAGGTGGTGAGCTCGATCTCATCGAGGACAATATCACTGCAGACTAAGCCTAACAACTTGACCAAACTCCGGTGGTGTAAATGTACCAGCATCTCAACCTCAACCAAGAACTCTCGCTCACCCTGGCCTTCGTATCTCTTAAGGACCTTCACCGCAACTGTCGTTCCACCTTCAAGTGTGCCCTGATAGACACATCCGAAGCCACCTTCGCCAAGTACTTTTGAATCATCAAAGCCGTTTGTGGCCTTGTCAATCTCAGCAAATTTGAATGTTTTTGCCTGCCCTGCGTACATTGCGATGCTTTAGCCTAGTGAACCTGACGGACCTGAAGGTCAACTATAGCGACCAACACCAGCTAAAAGCGTGTGACCTGTGCCTGCAATCATTTGAGACGGTTCAGAAGGAAAAACTAGTACTGGCTAAAGTGCACATATTATTCTAGCAAGGACATGTACATGATGAGAAATCGCAGAGAAAGCCTTTGAACTGAGAAGTTATTGCAAGCACCGTTGACTGGCATTTCAAATAAATAATATTTGCTTATTGACTATAAATTCATGGTGAATTTCAATAGCAAATTGGCACCACTTCACTAGACAATTAGCAAACTATGGGAATTAGCAGGTTAGGTACACATACCAAATGACCTACAAAATTTCGGAAGTACACTATGTGGAAATCCTTGAGCTGTGTCACTTGGGCCCCTGAATCTTAGTATGAGCAACCATGCAGCAAGACAGCAAATAATCAATGCTATAACGGTAGACAAAACAGCAATAACGATTAGGCTGCCATTCACTTTTCTCTTGGGTCTTCTTACATCAACCCCAAGAGGTTTCATTGCCCTCGCATTTCTGTTGTTGCCAAATGCCCCATCACCAACACCTTCTGGTGCTGAAGGTGGTGGAGAAGGAAGACCTGCATAAAGTTCATATTTCTTGGTGGGAACTAGTGGTGCAGAATTTCAACATGTTCAATAAATGAGATGGTGCATGACTTGTTTGATGCTGCATTCTCCACTGTGTGCATATGCGATTGAATGTCAATAATAAATTTGATGGGCAAAAGATGCACTGATCAGTAACAGAATAACAAAAGGAAAGAATGAATAAAGGTAAACACTTAGACGAATTCCAACTCTTATTGGTAGAACACAGGCACATGGGGCTCCCGCAGGTGGATTTATTAGAGGCTCAGGGCATGATAATGAATTGCAATCTGCATTACACAGGCGCACCATGTAAGCAATCACCGATATCACACACCACACCAGTAATATTAGATCCAATTTCAAATGATAAACGTACGAGAACAAATATGCAAAATCTGTACCTGAATTAGGTGGTGGCGGACGCAATGTCCAAAGAGGATGACCCTCGAGGGAGACGGCTGCGGCCGCCATCCTCCGTCGTCCGCCGCCGGCCGCCCCCCCCCCCCCCCCCTCGAGCACGAGTGGTGCCCCCTCACGGATGAGGGAGACGGCGGCGGTCACGCCGGCGCTTGGGGACCGGGGGGGCGCGGCGCAGGCTGGCGCGCGCCTCATCGACCACCACGCTCCTATCATTCCCCAAACAAAAGGAAAAAAAAATGAAAATCACAGCAGTGTAGTATAAATAAAAAGGTAAATTGTTCAAATTAAAGATTGTTCATACTTCTACAATAAAGAGAGGTTACAAAATATTGGAAGAAATTTACAATTATTGTTTTAGGTCTCATGATGGAATTACATTTATCTAATTCTACATTGTGATAACTAGGCATATATATCATGTTTTGAGCTGCTTCTCTAGGGTCAGAACTTGAGATTCCCATGTCGAACGTTGATAAGAATTTCAGGTTTGCCGGTAGTATCCACATGTCATGCTATTCAGAGCGTGAAGTACATCTTTCAGACTTCATGATGTTGCGCATTTCTGCAGAGCTGTAAGCGTATCGTCGAAGGATTGTTGCTATTTTGAATTAATCACACCAATCAACAGAAGAAGATGCAAACGTTTCAAGTTTGTAGGTGACTGAGGAAGCGAGGATAATGAAATGGAAACGCTCCATCTTGTTCATCTCTGAAACCCAAACAGATTATACGGAGACTGAAACTAAAGCTTACACTGACACTACACCGTTCTGTTCGATTCGAGTATATTGCAATGCAACCTACAACCTGCAAATAGCAATTCCACCCACCATTTCAGTGATCGTAGTGCAAGAACCATGTCAACTCACATCCCACGTTTACATTCCTTCCGCAAAGCCTGACGCTTTGCAGGCAATTGGATGAATTCGACAACTCGACATGCATGCTCTGTTCCAATTTCCAAGTTGAGCTCCCAATTGGAAACAGAATGACGCAGCCTTCCGCGAACTCGATCACGTAACGTTTGATCGTGGGGGAAAGAAAGTGATTCATAATGGGGATATGAATGCCAGTCAGGGTTATCATCGAGTACGGCTGCAGCAGAACATCGTCCTGCTCCAGATTCTAGGCCTTACGCTCGTTGAGATGCCAGTTTTAGAATAGATTCTACATTTGTGCCACCACGTCACGTTTAAGTCAACAGATTCTCGGATTGCTTGTGCAATTCTACCCTCCGTCGCCGCTGCAGGCCCGCAGCTTCACCTTCCAAACCTTCGCCACCTCCGTTCTGGGCAGCAGTGGAGCTCCATGGCAGCCGGCCAGCCGCGACGGCCGCCTTCCTCTGAGGCTCTGACCTGCTCTCATGTCCAACCTTCTTCAGGTTCGGCAGCGGGAGCTTACGAGACGGAGAAAGGAAAGCTCAGTCCAGCGGGGTGCGGATGCAATCTGAGCAGCGAGGCGGGGCCTGGAAGCAGGCTCCTGGTGACCACCGGAGCCGGCATGGCTGGCCATCGCGAGGTCGTGCCACGGTGAGTCGGAGAAGTTTTTGCATTAAACCCTCTCAAATGGATTGCGACTATTAATCGCGATCAAATTTAGGGGTGTATATGAAAATATTTGATGCACAAAACATCCTAGAACTTTTCAAATAGCTCCCTATTTTCAGCTGCACTTCCTCCTGGCTCTCTTCCCCTTCCGCTCCGGTGGCGACGACAGCCGCTCGTCGCGGCGAACTGGCTTTGGATCCACCGGCTCTCCCCCCTTCCCTTATTCGCCCGATACCGCCTGCTGCGCCCCTTCCTAGTCCAGTAGTCCTTCTCTTCACCACAGTCCACAGCTCTGCACCTCTTCGCCCCGCAGTTGTCGCCGTCCTCGAGCAGGCTGGGAGCGCCGCGTCCGAGCGCGAGTTCCTCGCGGGCAATCCAAAAATACCGATGACTGCATCAGTTGATAAAATTAATCTACTGGCGAAGCCCAAAACGAATAATTGAAAAAAGACAGTTATCCACATCAACTAATTCTAGCGTCTGCGAGCAAAAGCAACCATGGGGAATTAAGCTCTGGAGTTCAGATGCTTCTTGTCCTGTGCAGCTTCTGTTACACCGGAACTTGAGATTAGCATGGCAGCGTCATGTTGGTTCACATTCTCATGCAGTGTCCAGATAACAGGCTGCTCAGAGTATGCAGTATATGTTTCAGATGTGCATAAGTTGTAAGCGTGTATCTTCAGACTTCAAGTTACTGTTATTCTGAAATTGCCACACAAAGTCACAAAAGTTTCAAATTAGTAGATGTCTAGGGGAATGTGAGATGGAAAGGCTCCAATTTGTTCATTTCTGGAATCCAGATACCACGACGTTTCTAATGCATTATCAGATTCTACAAAAGACTGAAACTAAGGGCTGGCAGGGCACCATCGCGATAATCAAAGTTGGGTAGGCTCACAGCATTTCTCTTATGTTTACACTTCACAGTCTGACCCATCACGCATGCCACACAAGCTACACTTCACAGTCGTCAGTCGGCATGCATGCTTAGTTTCGGGTTTGATCCTGTCTGCCCAGAAACAGCACGGCCGGCAAGCCTGGCCAAAATTTGAAACCCCAATCATGGCAAACCATTTCCCAACAATCCAACTATGTAAAATCGTACAGAAATTGATACATCTGGTCTATGTTCAGCAAATTCGCTCTTCATAGGCAGAAATCTTCAGAGGTTCGAAAGGATATGGAAAGATGACAATACTAGATCACCAAGATGGACTCATGGACACATGGAAGCAACTAGGCACAACCGAGACGAACTAACAAAGATATGGTATGCTGATTCATAATGGATTGTCAAACGCCCCAACACATCCATATCAAAAAAATCACTACTTGATGAATGCCACAAGTGTGAAATCATGATTTATACATCCCGTGGCGCACCATCCATTTGCCTACAAGGCGGTCAGAGCCTCAGAGCAACAGCTACTTGGAGGCAACATGACCCTGTGGAGCTCCACTCTTGTCACCTCGAACTATCTCGGCTTCCACTTCGCAGCGCATATTCTTCTCGTTCTCATAAAACTTACAGTAGTCATGGGTGAAGGCCTCCAGGCCCATGTCCATGGCTTTGCCAATGTGCTCATTCATGGTGAAGACACAGTGGTGGTTGCGCCGCCGGGCATCGTCGAGCTCTTCCGGCAAAGCCTTCCCTTCCTTCCGGCCGGCGCTGAGCTGGTGCCTGGCATGGGCGACGTCGGCACGGAGCGTGAACGGGTGGTTGGCCAAGGTCGCGGCCCAGCACCTCCGCTTGAACACAACCACGTCGAAGCGCTTGCGCAGCTCGCCCCGCCTCTCGATCCGAGCCTGCAGCTCCTTCCTCCCCGACATGTGACGAACCGTCAACTCGACGAGCTTCTACTCCTCCTCCTTGGTCATCGGCACCCACGGGCGGAACCTCCTCCCTGCGCGAAGAAGAGGCGTCGGAGAAAGGGGGTCAGAAACGGCCCTGATTGCGCTTGCGGTGCGGTCAAAAAAGGAAGAGATTTGGGGTTACGGCCGGGGCGGGGAATGAACCTGGCCTGGCGAGGTCGGCGGCGGGCGCGAGGGCGGCCGACGGCTTCACCTCGTCCTCCTCCTCGGGCGCTGGGACCGACGGGCCACCCTTCATCCCTGCGAGGAACCGGGAAGAGTGACGAGGTGAGAGGGAGGGCAAAAGCAAACCCTAACGTTTAGCCGCGCCCGCGAGGCGAGAGGGGGCGAGGGGCAACCGGGCGATGGGATCGGAGGGGAAACCTGGACCGGTGAGTCCCGCCGCAAGGGTGGGGGCGGGGGTTGCCGGGTGCAGCGAGCGGGAGCAGGTCGCCATTGGTGGGTGGTGGCGCCGGCGGCGGTGCGACGGCGAGGAGGCAGACGGTGCTCGCTGAGTCGCTTGGTCCGGTGCGGGACTTGTGCGCGCGGCGCGGGTGGGCTGCCAAGCGAAGCGAGCATGCAAATGGCCTCCGTACGCATGCGACCGAGTTCCGACGGGGTGTGTGTGGTGTGGGCAACTTGGATGGACCAGCGTGCGGGGCTTCCGCTGTGCCGCGAGAAGTGGCCTTCCCTTTTCTTGATAATGCATATCAAAGATGGGAAAGCGTAATTTTCATCCCTCATATTTCATTTGATGCAAATCAACCTCTTAACTATTTAAATTGATGCATTTATCATCATTTCCTTAATTTAATGATGATTTATATCATATAATAGCAGTTTAGGCTATGCAATCGTCCTACTAAGGACAACTTAGCCACGTCTTATGTTAATTTATTAATTATTGACATCGGTTTTAACCGAAGTCAACCGAAAAAGTTCTGACAAGTGGATGAAGGAGAGAGAAAGGAGCATGTTAATGTCCCTGCGTTAACCAAGGCCCGTGATTGGATTCTAGAAGCCGATAAGAAGACCGGAAGGATCCGATCCGAAGAGGAATCGACTCCACCAAATAAGAAAAAAGCATGGAGATTTATCTTTAGTAGTTTTTAGGCTTATTTGTACCGGTTCATATCGTAACTGACTAGGATTTTAGCTTGCTCCAAATATAAATATAAATCCATGAGCCTTGTAACGAATAATCATCAATCAATTAATACAACCTTTCAGTGCCACGCTGCTAAAATCCTAGAAGTAGGAGTAGAGTAGAAATAGGCGAGTTTCTTCTTGCGCGCAGGGCTGCATCAACTTCGATCTCAGGTGAGCTTGTAAGTACTGTCACCCAGCCATTACGTTATCTGCGTCAGAACTTTCTAGGCATTGTCCAATATTGAAAGCTTTTATCGTGTCGCTAGTTATCGAGTTAACTTTGATAGCAAATAGAACTTTCTATACTTTGTCCAATATTCTATTTGTCTTTGACGTTGCTTACAGTTATCGAGTTGTTTAATTTTATTAAGTTGCATCGTATCGATCTCTTAGTTTTATCAAGTGCTCACAGTTATGAATAGTTTAGATCTGATTAGGTTGTCTTTATTGGCTCCTTGATCTTGTTTAAGCGTTCACCAGTTATCTGATCGCTTCGGTTGGTTAGATCTTGCATGCTTTACTTGCTTTATATATGCTAGGTCCGATAGATCTTTACTCTTGCCCCTCGTATTACTAGCCGTCAGATCCTTAACGTCATAACGCTACTATTGAGAGCCGATGCATCAGCTAGGCGTGATGATGTCATCGAGGTGATAGGTGCACGTACGAGGCTTTACTGCCGCAAGCTAGTCTGTTGAGTTAGTGGGCCGAAGTCAATGTCCTCTCATTCTTATTACTTTGTCTAAGTTCAATATCATGACATTGATCAGATCCACTAGCTTAATCAGCTTGTAAGTGATAGGCAAGAGGTTCTTATTACCATGCTCTAATCTTTTAGATTAACATATTGATGTTTATGCCCTCTCATACGTGTTACCTTGTCTAAGTTCAATTCATGTATCATGACATTAATTGAGATATGCTAGTTTATCCGATGCGCGTGTGGTTGACAAGAGCTCCTTTTATGGCTGTTGTTTTATATCGCATTCATCTTAGGGCCAGTTTGGTTTGAGTTGCTTATTATAAGCAACTTAAAGTTTCTTATTTGGAGTTGCTTATTTTTAGTTCAGCTGTTTGGATACCCTTGCTTATAAGCATTGAATGAGGTGGATATTATCATGTTTGCCCCTAATCATTGAGAGAGAGAGGGAGGGCAACCATGCATTCAATGAGGGCAAGAGGTGTAAAGTACATCGGGAAGTCCCCATAAGCAACCCAAGAGTTGCTTATTTGCTTATCATAAGCAACCTCATAAGCAAGAGTGATTGGTTTCATAAGCAACTTATTTGCTTATTTTAAGTTGCTTATGCATCAGCATGTGAAACCAAACAGGTCCTTAGCCCGTCGGCTCATATAGCTGATAGCACATGTTATTAATGCTTCTTTTATTTATACCTCATGATTACATTGAAAATCTGTCGTGTTTATTCCAAGAATGCCTACCCATGAGTTCGAGAGGTTTCGTCGCCAATCGGCTTAGAAATTTAATGTTTACCTTGTCAATTTCAGGTCAAATTGATTGGCACGCCTTGCACCACTCACGAGTCAATTTGGAGCCTGCACTTGAGTTAATCAAATCTCCTAGGTCCTACCGTATTATTGAACACAGAAGTCTAAAGCTCAGATTTTGCGTCAACATTAATCTTGGGTGAATGGGTTCCATTAATATTTGTCAAAGAGAATTTATGGGGTATCCAATTTAGAAGATTTATTGAAATTTTTTGTGGACTTTATATTTTCAATTCAGCATATTACATCGCTAAGCATCTATTACTGATTAATCAAATGATTAATGGCACAAGCTGCCAGTAAATCGCACGGGGTTGATTTGTAGCAAAAATTGCAATCAAAAGTTTTTACATTGAAGACCGTATCGCCGTCGCAAACAATCTATGTCTTTATTCAAGAATAAATGGTCCTACTCGTCCCGATCTAGTGTAGATGTATGATAAAATAAATGTTGTACATGCACCTAGCTAATCCGCGCTATTCCAAGGGGGGAAAACACCTTTTAGAAATTTTAGTATAAACCCACCCAACCAACGAAACAGTCACATATCGTAAGCTAGTAAGTTCGAAGCAACGACATAATTCTTCAGTACATCCAAGCAAGCTAAGCATCCTTGGTAGTGCTGTTACAGAGAGAAGGGTACGTGCCAAAGTTTATAACAAACTATAGCTTGTTATAGGTAAACACTAGCTCACTTCTTCCCGCCGCGTTTGGACTTCTTTGATTTCTTCTTGTTCTGCTTTTGCGCCTTCTTTTTTGAAGTTGAGCAGGTCCCCGTTGCTTCTTCCTTGACCGGTTCCAATGTCTCTCTTCCTCCTGTGTCAGGTTCATTATCTGAGCAGTCACTCCATTCATCATCCCCGTCCGTGTGCAACTGGACAGCAGGTGCAGCTTCCTTCCTTCTTTCAGATTCTTCTATGGAAGCTCTCTCAGAGAGCATAAAACTGATGATTTTCTGCAGTTTATTCTCGCCATCGCTCCATGTTGAGTAAAGGTCGTCGACAGTCAGATAAGCATTCTTCTCCCTGTAATGACACAGCTGTCAGAATCCTCAAATGGGATTAACTTTCAGACGGTATGGAAATTACTAATGAAAAATACATACATAGGCAGCCTATGCTCGAAGTAAATATAAAAACAATGAAAGTAACATACAGTCCCAAGATTTCATCAAAGCTGGAGTAGCTCCAACTATATCTCATAAATGCTGACATTGTAATTTGCTTACCTGACAGATTGTCCTTCAAATTGATAGCAGATGTGCCTGACCTCTTGCAACAATTGTGCATCAATATTTTCTGGAAGACTACTTAGCTCCAGCCAGGAAAGGGCACTTCTAAGGAATAGAATGACAATCCATGCATCCTTCTACAAAAATTAGCATAAAAAAACATAAACCTGACATTCGTGCAGCATTGAGACAGAAGGTAAAGCACAAATTATCAAATTTACCTGGTCATATATTAAGACTTGAAACGAGACAAATTTCTCCCAAAAGGAAATATTTTCATCACTCAGATACAATTCAAGTCTACTCTCCATCTTATTATCCCGTACTTTTGGGATAGAGAAATTTCCAGGAGTAACACTGAAAGTTTTTGTTTCTTCTTGCATAGGCGATTCCTGCTCTGCTGGACAAAGAAGTACCATTACTTTCTTAACATCACTCAAATCCTCACTGCTAATTATATGAGCGTTTAAGTTTCGGCAGATTTCCTTGCTGGGGGAACCAAGAATGACCAGGCGATTACCAATTGCTGCAAGTGCATCAGCAAATATTATTCTGAATTTGGTCAACGTGGGATACTTCAAATTCAAGAAGTTTACAATCCTATTGGAGAATTCCGGTGGTAAATCCTCAAAAATGTTACACTTCTTTAGGAAATCTGTGACCTCATAGCATTTCGCTCGTGGAAGTGACAGAGTCACCAGATAAAGCAAGATTACTAGTCTCAGGAGGACTGGAATGTATGTTTTCCGAGCCCACCCTTGAATAGCACACTTATTTGTCAAGAGTTCCCTAATTGACTGGAATATGAAACGCCTTGACAATAATGACACATCCTGATCTAAATCCTGGCTGCCTGGGCCAGAAACCAGGCAGGTACCAAGGTAGTTCTTGCTTGTGCGGCACTTCAGCATCTTAATCAAAAGAGATTTTGTGCAAAACACAAAACCATCCATTATAAGAAAGGAAGATGCTAAAAAACCAAGGCACTCCATGAGATTCACATAGCATATCAGAGATATATAATCTGGTTCAGTCCTCCAGTTTGCACTGAAAGTATATTCAAGAGCTAGTTTGAAGTTCAAGATCAATGTGCTTCTTCCATCACCAAAATCAAGAAATCTTTTCAACGACTGAAAAAAACGTGCCCAATCTGAACCTCTATTCAGGTATTCGCCAAGTTTTGAATTCACCGTGTCATCCAATCGTGCTACATACAGCAGATACATAGTTATTCTTCCAAGGTACCCGTGAGTCAACTTTCGATTAGCTGGCCTAAGATCTGAACCAAGGGAATCCACAATCAAATCATATGCAGCCGGTGAGTCAAGCATAAAGAAAAAGCTGTTTGTTGTTTCATCCCTCCAAGCCATGAAAAGTAACTCAAAGAAGCGATGTTCGCAGAGAGTGAAGAGGTTTCCTAACTTTTTGGGAAATTTTGGCAGACAGAACTCCGAGTCTTTCATGAACTTTATAATTTCACTTATGATAATGATGGTTCTCCACTGGGTATGTGGCGATGATGCTTGCTCCAACGAAGCTTCAACAAGAGACTCCATCTTCTGGACTACACAAAAGCCAACAGAAGAAAGCTCATTTACCAAGAAATTCTGAGCACATGACTTAAACTGGACAGTGTCCAGCCAACATCTGTTGCCATCTTGTTCCAAAGAGTTCCTACCGATGTTAGTAAGCCAACTTGAATCCATGTTAAGTACCGCATATCGACTGTCACCATCTTGTCTCAACCCAAAGTATTTAGCACAAAGATCTTCACACATAGCTGCAAAATAATTTTCTTTTTGATCTTGATAGTGTTGAAGATGAGCTATCACTTTGACTATAATTGAACTCCAGTGGTTCCAAACACAGGCTAGTGTTCTCAGTGACATTTGATTACAGGCCAGAAAATCATGACAATACTGTTCATCCTCAGATCCTGGCTCTAAGTCGAGATTGTATCCAGAGGTTTGAGACTGAAGATGAACATCAATAAGAGAACGAGCAGAAATAAATTCGATTAACAAGTTTCCACATTTTCTGCCTTGAAGCAAGTTGTAGGTTAAGCTGGCGAGAGATTTACGTGAATGTGACAATACATCTGCTTCAAAGCAAGCCAAGAAGAAAAATTCCTCAGATACTTTCTTTGCCATCTCTTTCACTTGTACGAGAAACTGTTCCTTTTCTGCAAAACTTTTTGGAGGCCATCCTCTACTGTGTGGAGCCCATAAGGAATTCACAGTGACATAGAGAAGAAGAAGCTGTGTAGCATTCTCAAACAATTCTGCCTTCTCTAGCATGTTTACTTCCAATAAGATATCGCCTTTAAGCTTAGCTATACCGGCAGCTTCAAGGAAATTATCCATTTCCATCTCTATACTCAGCAGTTCATCCAAAAGATTCCTAGAATTTAAGAATGCTCGAACATGATCCATAGAATTGAAAGCCTTGACAAATGGCATCATGTGCTTCATGTCCCCACGTTCAAAATAGTGCAATGCACAACTTTCTAGATATGTGTTTCTAAGGACAGCAACCTCTGAGTTGAAATTCTCACACTGTTCCTTCTCCAACTGCTGCAGGAATTGCAGGCCCTGACTAAATAATTTCCCATTTGAGCAGCAGGATAAACACTTTGTATAACATCTAGCTTTGAAGTAGACTTCAGCTGCCTGTGACCAGCATTCAGTCATAGCAAAACAGTCACCAGCATCTTCAAGTCTTGAAGTTCCACATTTTTCCATATAGACCATTCCTATGCCAATTGAAGATTGTCACATTCATGTCTTCAATTCAGTGTTGTGTGTGGTGTTATGTAAAACCATTTTGAAAAAAAAAACTAGCATATTTGAAAAAGCTGGGGAAATAGAAATTGTAGCAACTAGCAACTGACCAGTCAACAACATCAAAAGGAATAAAAGCTCACTAAAACGGAAATCAAGTATCTCTTTCAAAATCAGGGATCCTCCAGGGTTGGGATTCTAGAGCAGCCCACAAATCCATTTTTTTAATAATGGAAAAATAGTTCTGGCCTCTGAACCATTAGATAGAAATATACTCATGACAGTAACACACTAGCTTCCTTCACAAATAGCTGGCTACCCAATGATTTGTATAATGAAAAGTCATAATCATGAAACCTTGATCATGTTGATGAATAACAAGAGTATGGAAATTGATCACACCTGCTCTTTTGTAGTCACCTAATTTGATGTAGCAAGTGGCAGCCTTCTCATGCATGCCAATAGACTCATAAATCTCTGATGCCTTTTGCAAGGAAGCCTGGCCCATCTCCAAATTTGTGGAGATTACACGGTCAGCAGTTGCCAGAAGTCCAGCAGCTCTTGCCCACTTCTCTCTATATGCATCACCAGCCTTTTCAAAGCACATTGTAGCCATCTCAAATTGCCCCTCATTAAATAACTAAAATAAAAAATGCACTTGTTACATTGTTAAAGAGAAGCACAGTACCATCAAAGGCAGTTCTGCACCATACTTGGAACAAGCATGTGAGGAAATAAAATCCACACACTTGAACCTAGTAAGATTTAGCCTCATGATGTCAAAAAAGTATATATCACTAACCTTGGTACCCCGTAGCCTCCAATCATCAGCACTGCTCCCTGTCTGCATTGCTTGAATCAGTGAAGAATCAAGTAGTCTAACCTCCACAATGCACAACTTCTTCCAATAGTCGAACATTGGTTGACAATAATCGTCAGTACTTTCGCAGATCCATAGTCTTTGCCTAGTTCGTGTGATAGCGACATAGAGCTGCTTCAATTCTGAACATAGGAGATAATGCTTGTTTCTATCGAAACCCGGATGAGATATCTGTTCTGATGATGCTATAACATCTTTGCTTTTCATGTAATCATACACAACTCTCCATCTGTTCCGTAATGGTGATGAACTGAAAAAGTTGTACAGCAGCACATCCTACAGAATATATTTTTGAAGGATTTAGTATCCTTAAAGCTAAAACTAAAGAAACCACACTTCAAATGAAAATATATTACAGTATGAGCAAAACTTTAGAGGCTTATACCTGGAATTCAAGGCCCTTACATTCAACAATAGTCAAGACAAGAGCTTGTTTGCCAACGAGGTTAACAATTTGTTTCTTGGTAGCATCATCACGAACCAATATGATTTGCTCAGCACCAAAGCCATGCTGTTTATCATGTTCACTTTTGCTTTCTCCAAAAATAGTCATAATTGCATTCTCATCATTACCTGACTCGAGGAGAACAGGAGCTTCACCATATACAAGACCAGTTTCTGGATTAAGCTTGTCAACACAAGACGGGAAAAAGTAGTACAAAAGGCTCATTATACTCTGGGCCATACGAAGTACACCACAATGTGTGCGAAAATTCTGACTGAGTTGGAACATATCTGCGAGATAAACTTGTTTTCCATGTTTAGTTCCTTGGTTGCTTCCTTGGTTACACGCTTCAGTTTCAGAGAGGAACGAGGTATAAAATAGGGAGCGAACATCTTCAAACCTGAAATCAATGCCCCTTGCTATAGTTTGTGCTGTGTCACCAGCAAAAACAAAGCCTTCCTTGAAGTTCCTGCAGACATACTTGAGAAGTGCTAATTGTGACATGGTAAGATCCTGCACCTCGTCTATGTAAATAAAATCCACCAAATCCCCATTGTAACCCTCAGAAACTAGACTGCTGTGAAGACTACAGACAAAATCTGACAAATCAAATTCTCTAGCAGTGCGCTTCATACTCTCATAGTCAAGAAAAATATCATAAACCTTATCTCTCACTTTACTGTTCAGAGATGAAAATCTTCTATCAGAGAGCATCACATAATCAACCCTTTCGAGTTTACCATTGTAAGGCCCCGTTGCTTTGTATCCACCCTTTATGTGAGAAATTATTTCAGTAAATACAGTTGATGCATCAAGATTCTTTGTTAGTTCTGCATTGAAATGAGGCCAATAGGAAGAAACAAATTTCTCAAATGTAACTTCTTTGGATTCAATAAAAGCTTGCAAAGCTCGGGATTTGGAATGACCTCTCTCAGTGCTTGACTTGAGTTCTCCACAAAACATGTCAAAAAAAGAAGTCCGGAACGTTCCATCAAGCATCATCAAGAATTTACGGAATGTGATAGTAAGAGGATAGTACTCATGTGGTAGATCATTAAAGTTATCAGGTATATCTGTAAACTGTTCGAGATCATCAATGATATCATGCATATGAAGAATGCTAGGCTGGTCAGAGACATCACCGGAGCCAAATCTATAAAGGGTTGAAAAACAAATAGTAAATTAGGAACATGGTGGATATATTGACAATGCAATCAAAGTAAATTGATTTGGAAGGAACTGGATTAGCCCTCTATTAAGACAACATACCTTTTAAGTCTGCAAATGTGGTTTTTTATAGCTGAACAGAGCTTTGGGCTTACAGTGATAAGGACTTGCTTCACAATATTTCCACTTTCGCTTGTGTCCTTCTCAAGCAAAGTACCTTCATGTTCAGCCAAAGATGTATCAACTTCGTTCAACGCTAGTCCTTGGGATGCAATCAAGGACTGTTGCTCAATTTGATACAATTTCATTGTCAAAACAGTGGTTTTCCCAGTGCCAGACCGCCCAAGAATGAAACTGGTGAGTGGGAATCGAATTATCGCCTCCTCTTCATCGGTCAGTTCAAAGGGGACCTCGATTTCACTCCCATCAGTAGCTGTCAGCAAATGTTTTGCCACACCAGATGATAAAGAGTAAAACTTCATCAGTAAGAAGCTTTCACTAACTTTTGTATTCTCCAGAGTGCATGAGGTGTCCACATGATCATGATGTTCCTGATTATCAACTCTAACATCCTTTTTATACCGAATAATGTTATGTCCTGCATCCCAAATTACAGGAACTTCCAATTTCCTGTCATCCACATTAAAAAATTAAGTAACAAAATAACAGGAATAAACACATGCGTAGAAAAATTGAAGTCAAAACAAAATATAATCATAAACAAGGGATCTAATGTGGAAATAAAAAATAGTGGCTAAGAAAACCATGCGCGCAGGCAAACATCCAGTATATCAAGGAGAGTGACAGCAGAAAGATGTTCAAATAATTCCTTTTCCCCTGTACCTAGTTAGGCAATTGAAGCTAACAACAATAGTAGCTTCTTGCCAAGGAATTTAAGTTCCACATTTCATAAAGCATCAATCAAAATAAAAACCGAAGAAAACAGATTAAGCATGAGTCAGGAAACAAGCATACCCCTCTGTCTGCACTCTTCTGCAGTGGTCAATGTAATCATCTGTGTACATGGAAAAAAGATTTTCAAGATGTTGAACGGTCCTAGCAACATGTTGCTGCGACAAAATGTCCCATACTCTTATTATCTGAAAATATCTTTCATTTTTCTCCAAATCAATGCTCCAAACAAGATAAAGGTCCCTGATCCTGTATACTTTTGCAAGCTGGAATGCATCAGTTACATCAGAACTCTTTATTGTTGTCCTCCAACCACCACCAAGTTTGACAAGCTTTTGAAGTACCTCCCTCCTTAGCTGTGGAGATTTCAGTTTCATGAAAGACTTTCTAAAGTTGTCGCTTAGAATGACCTATTGAGTTATTCAGTACAAACAAAAAGGAGAGAACCTCAGTAAAAAGGCAAATCCACGAATAATGATTAGAACTGCACGCAAAAACGTTTAGGGCCTCTTATAACATGGTTTAAGTGAAGGAACCACGCAATTTATATATCAAAATAAAATATAAATAAAACATAGGGCCTTGCATGTATTAGGTACAAACCACTTAGTATCCAGTTACAGCATAAAAAATCTAACAGACATGACTAGATTACAAAAGCAACGATACGTGATTCCAAAAGTAGGAAAGACACATCTAGTTCAGGACCAGCACAAATGTGGTCTGCATTTAAAAGAACATCTATGAACTCTGTATATAGAAGTGATAGCATAACATATAATGCCACTTCAATACAAATCAATGTCAATATGTTCAATTCAATAATTATGGCTATCTAGCCTCAGAATATCAAATAAATATTCAAATATCATTAGGTTTTAATAAGTGTAAATTATACATTATGAGCTACTCCCAAGTATTAATGAAGCACTTAGGCTGCAAGTAATTATTAGCTAAGACACAGAATTTTCAATAACGCATGAAAGTAAAACAACTACATATAACTGCCATACTTACCTTCCATCTAGTACTGCTGAAAACTGCCGAGTCAGTATTCAGCAGATCGTCAAGTTCATCAAGTTCATGCTTTACATGTATAATCAACTTGCACATTGCAGTGTCATTAGTGGCATTAACAATACATTTGCGTTGATGTGCATCGGCAAGCAGGTCTGTCCAGACTGTCCCACTTTTACATAATGTATTTGCATTTCCAAGAATCCAAAGACAATGCCTGCATCAAATAAAGCACCCATCAGTTAACTTTTGATCATCACCTTCAAATGTACTTTCAGCAACAGTGGCAGAAAATAGATGCACACCTTGCTCTAGTAAGAGCAACATTTGTCCGTTGGTAGTCAGCAAGAAATCCAACAGCACCCCTCCTATTGGATCTAACCGTTGATAGGATGATTATGTCATCTTCTTCTCCTTGGAAACCATCAATTGACTTGACCCTGACATGAAAGCCGTCACATGAATCATACTTTTTGCCAAGTTTATCTTTGATGGCCGCAACTTGAGAACTATATGGAGAAACTACACCAATGCTGATCCCTTGGCCTGTCTTTTTCCAAGCTGCAGGGGAGAGGAAAATATAAGAGCACTGATTTTCCTCATGAGGCACTTTCTTGCATAGAACTAATAGAGAAATTGATTATGCAAACTAAGTCGACAGCTCCTGTACCAGCCAATAACTGACTTAACAACATTTCACTTCCATGAATATAATTTTCACATGGTCATGTAAAAAAAATAGATTTTACAATACAAGGTTCAACCCAGAACTTACATTTTGTCTATTCCATCTGTTTTACCATGTTTGCTGATAGCGCATATGCGCACTGACATAGACAGTACAAGTTTCAATAAAAAAATAATGTGAAATGACCATTCATACCCCTATTAAATAACATGGTGCGACCACTCACATCTTTTAAAGCACTTAATTAGGGTTATGGAGTGGAAACATTGCAACAACCGCACTCTTGATACCTATTCCCCCAAGGCCATGGACAAACATAGCGAAATGAAGGGAATAATGTATAGCATAAGTCAAGAATATATAAGCTCCTAAGGTGCTATGCTATGTTAGCCACTCGCTTCACAAACAACAACACCTTAAGATATTAGGGCTATAAGAAGAATTAAGCTTAGACATACATTTAAAGATGGTTTGGATCAAGTGCAAAACAACAGCAACTTCAACCAGGTTCCGCCAACTGTTTCCTGCACCCTCCTTTTCTTCCCTCCCATCAGTGATGTTTATGAAAGTGTAACTACCAAAAGGAAGGCCCATGTAATCCTTGCTGTAGGAAGGAGAAAGAACATTTGGACCATCTAAAATCTTCCTATTGTAAAATTGAGCATTTGGAAATAAACTGATACAAGGGTTCATGCGATACTGTATGTTCAGCAAATGCTTTTCAAAATTCAGTATAACCAATCTCTCAAAAAGACTGATTCCAAATCCAGCTTCCTTGCATACCTAAATATAAACAATGAAAGATCAGAATAATTATCATCAAATAGATAATAAACAAAAATAAACAGGATGGTGACATAGCCTTTTGTTGAAAATAAGTGTTGCAACATTTCAGCATGGGAAAAGTATATACTAGGAGCATACATCTCTGGTCAAGGAATGAAAGTATGCATCATAATAAGGTTAAGGTGGAACATTACCTGACTTCTAACCAGTGGCCTCAGCTGGCAGTCATCGCCCACCAAAATAACATGTTTCAACCAATGCAAACGTAGTGGGATAACCAATTCACATTCCTTCACTTGAGCAGCCTCATCAACAATTAACACATCAAGTGGAGGAATCTCTGCATTATGTAACCGATAAGAACTAGAGGCAGTACAGAAAATTAGAGTTGCATTACGCATGCAGTAGTTCTGAACCCAATTCCTGTCTACACCAATAGGTAAATTAAGTGAACTCTGAAGATCTTTCAGCAATTTAAGGCACAAGGACCTTGCTCCATCCAGTTCCTTCTCAATAGGAGACATCAACTTTCCATAGATAGAATTCTCAGTAGACTGGAAATCAAAGCCTTTTTTCGCATTCTCATCAGTTAAACCTCCATCACATAAAAGAGCATCAATTTTTCCCAGCAAACTCAACAACATAGATATATTGCTGACATTATCGTGTGAAAAGCACCTTCCTGGAAGGTGAATCCATAAACTCATCATGCATTTCTTTACAGCTGTTGCTGCCACATCAAATTGTTTCTTCAGGAAATCCAGAAAGCACAC
The DNA here is from genome assembly GCF_000263155.2 of Setaria italica. NCBI lineage: Eukaryota > Viridiplantae > Streptophyta > Magnoliopsida > Poales > Poaceae > Setaria > Setaria italica. Next base: position 28,906,042 of record NC_028456.1, on the reverse strand, counting down.
AGCATCACTGCTTCCATCATCCTCAAGAAGCATATCATATTGAGAACCACAGTCCTCAAAAAACGATATCATTGAAGCAATTGTGTACCTCCATCCAGACAATGAGGAAAAGCACTCAGCAAGCTCATCCACACGATAATCCAAGAAAATTTCGTGGAGCTCCTTGGTGATATCCATCTTGTACTTGTTCCCTAATAATAAAACATCTCCAAGCGCAAGAGGTAGATCACTTTTGTCAATTTTCTTGTTGAAATCCTTCAAATTTTGAAGGAATCGGGTGCAAACTCCAACAACAGCAACATTTGTAGGAGCACATGTAAGAGTTCTACATTTCAAACAAGCCAAAGCCCACAGTATAGAACTAACAGTCTTGGTCTTTCCAGTACCTGGTGGACCCCATATAAGTTTTGTGAGGTTTAAATGCCTACATTGTACAGCTGAGATGATAGATTCAATGGCATCCACTTGTGATTGATTAAGATTAACTGACAGTAACTGCTCTGGAAATGGAGCTAAACAGTCATCATCCTTTTTAACACATACAGCACAGACATCTTCATCCTACAATGGAATTAACAGAGTATGTTAGATATCAGCCTATAACCTGGAAACAGTGGAATTAACAAAGGGTATGTTAGACATCAGCCTATAACATGTGCCAATACGAAATATTCAGTTAACTCAAAAGGAAACCATGCAAGTCGTATTACCGTATTTCTGGGAGCCAAAAGTGACCTGATTATTGTGAAATTGTTTTTCATTCTTGTGTCAAAGCAAAGTGCTTTCCATATCCATATATTTGTCATTATATTATCAAGAAAAATTGCATGTCTGAGTTTAGTTAAATCTCCATCTAAGACAGTATCACTCGCAACTTTCACTCTGAAGCCCTTCTGATATTGGTCATTCATAGAAACTTCAGAAACCATTGCCAGGAAATATGTCAGACCATAGCGGTTGAAGTCCTCTGCAGCTTCAGGTTTCATGCTAGACAGAATGAAGATGTCACCATTCCTAGCAGTATAAGTCTCAGTAGAGAAACCAGCACCATTGTCCCAAAAGTCCACATCCATAAAATACTGTCCTGATTTCCCTGCTATTTCCATGGAAAGTATTTTTGATGAGGGCGCTTCTGCGATGAGCTCAAGGCATGAGCTTAGGCTTGACCTTGTTTCTTCAATCAGAGGTGGGACATATGATTTCAAGTAGTCATCAAGTGAACTAAAGCTGAATGGGATCTTCTCGACCTGAATAAATAAACAATTGGTAAATGATAATTCTATGAAAGGTACTCATTCAAATTTTTAGTGGCATCCTGTTTCTACCACTACAAATTTACTAACAATAGCTTTTCAAACTTAGGTTAGAAAAAATGGAAATGATATTAGTTATAGGAGCTATTTCAATAATACTAAACGTTTTAGCTATCTATGTACTGTTGAAACAATATCAGGAGTTCTCCCGCCAGTCGAGTTTTTTTTTTTAATATCAGGACAAAGTTTGAATAAAAAGGGTCAAAAGTGAAGTTACTCAAAAACAGATGGGTAACATTAAAAAGAAGAGTTCAATGCAGCAGCAACTTATAGCAAGCCAAATAGCATAGAAATATGGAAGTTAATGCTAACTTAACAAAGATATGGTCAGTTTCATCTAGTGCAGAACCAAGCACAAAGATACAACACAGAAAATCGCAGGGTGAGTAGTCGTTGGCCATCACACTACTTACCAGTTGTGGAATAAATTAACAGCAACAAGATCTCTTGCACCAATTTCTATAGCTTAGTTGCTCAATAGCATTACTATGTATCTGTCTCATTAGGCATGATGGCACTCGCATGCGCATCTCCCAAAAGAATTTTGAAACTTATGAGCCCAGGGCGACACATCTTCAAGCTATGCAAAAGACCACGCTAGTATGCTACAGACCACTTCAACACATCACAAATGATCACACAATATGCACGCAACAAATTAATTAGCCAAGGCCTCATTGCCTGCATGATGCGCAAAATGTGAGGCCAGAAAAATAGACATACAAGGCCAGAAAAATAGACATACAGTTGCTAAGCTAACCTTAGTTATCAGTTGCATTTGACCCCACCAACGCCCAATTCCTGACCAGAAGCATATATAAGGTTTCTAACAAGCTGTCAGATTGTTCACACATGGCAATTAGGGAAACGCCCATTCACTTTCCCAACCCCACACACTTACACAGTAGACAACACATTAAGCACCATTTCCGCAGCATTCTATAGTTCGAAGTGACCAGTTTCTATCACACAGACACAGGCCGTACGTACCAACAGGGCACCGCAAGCGACTGTAGAAATCTAACCATGAATCGATCTTCTCACACCGTCACACGCACACGCACGCTCTTCGCACGACGCGCAAACTAACGGAACACAAACAAAATCGCTCAAGTTGGCAACCGCCGTACGGGTAATCGCAACCAAGCGCGCCAGCCGAAGGATCGATCGAGCACCTTCCCCTTGAAGAGGTCGTCGTCCATGATGTCGCGCACCGACCAGGAGAGCACGATGTCCTCCAAATCGCTCTCCTCCGCTGCCATCTCGCGGTCGCGGTGCTCCCTCATCTCGCTCGCTGGCTCTTCACCCGCTCGCGCACGGACGAGCAGACCGCATTCGCAGCCTCAGCCTCGCAGGGGGAAGGGGTGGGGTTTTCTCGATGAGTCGTTTCGCTGCTCAGTGGAAAGCTGGAGCGGTGATCAGTGAGGGGTGGGGGTTTTTTAATGCGTCGTAATCTTTTGCTTCTCGGAGAAGAAACGAGGCGGTTCTTCTCTCTCTAATATATCTCTGCGTTCGTGGCCTCGGGGTTTGAGCGGCTTTTTTGTGGGGAACTGGGTAAGGCAAATGGCGCAGTGAACTGTGGAGGGATGAACGGATGAGCTCTGGCCTCTGGAAGCGAAAGGGCACGAGCCGATGGCCGATGACCAATTTCTGAACTGTAGTAGGAAGTGGTTGCTCTTCAGTTAGGTGGCGTTTGGTTCCCTTTGCTTATTTTTAAGTAAGTGTCACATCAATATTTAGATACTAATTAGGAGTATTAAATGTAGGCTATTTACAAAATCCATTACATAAGTGGAGGCTAAACAGCGAGACGAACGGGGGCGTACCCCAAACCCATCATTAGCAAATG
>NC_028456.1:28887342-28902780 GCF_000263155.2 Setaria italica | reverse complement strand
TCATGGACTAATTAGCCTTAATAGATTCGTCTCGCCGCTAGCCTCCACCTCATGTAATGGATTTTATAAATAGTCTACGTTTAATACTCCTAATTAGTATCTAAATATTGATATGACACTTGCTTAAAAATAAGCAAATGGAACCAAACCAGGCCTTAGACTAAGGACTTGTTTAATCAAAATTACCGTAGTAACACTGTAGCGTTTCGTTTGCATTTGTGAATTATTGTTCAAATATTGACTAATTAGGCTCAAAAGATTCATCTCGTAAAGTACAATAAAACTGTGCAATTAATTTTTGATTTCATTTACATTCAGTACTCCATGTATGTACCGCAAGTTTGATGTGATGGGGAATCTTCTTTTTGCATAGTATCAAAGTTGGGATTTTAGGAGGAAGGGTCTAATCTCATTGTACAATTTCATTGCACCGTAATATTAAAATTAAGAATTAGGTAACTGAGTTAACCGAATGTTACGAGTCGCTCATCAGTAGCCCTGCCACCAGCGGCTGCCCTTGCTAGCCTAGCCTGCAGCCTACTGGTGCTAGCAGCTAGTCAAAAGGCTCAAAGCGGCGACATTTTCCCGTCAAGAAAAAATCGTTTTATTCTACTGCCTGCCGGGGATTTCAACTGAAAGCTAATGTCATGGGCTCATGGGGCGCGCAAATGGGTGATGATAGCGGTTGCTGAAGACAGGAAGAGTGATTATCAGAAACAGGAAAGGCCACTTCATTGCACCTAGAGAGAGGGGGTCCATACCAGTGGCAACACTGGCATTTCTAGTGCAGAGCTGCAGGAAGTCACGGAGGCGGCGCGTTGGAGCCTTGGAGGAAGGACCCAAGCAAGTACATGATTGCTACATGCTTCTACGTCTGTTCCATTCGTTATGTAATGTTAATCGAGTCTCTCATTCGGAAGCTAGCGAAATTTGGTCTTATTTTGTGTCGAACTCACCCTGTGATTAGGTGTCCAGCATGCATTGCTAGGATTGTAACCGTTGAAATTGTCTGATAACTCAGTTTAATAATAGGAGTTCCCTTTTTTCTAAAAAAAGAAAATGAAATAGGCACACTCCGTTCGCTATAAAAAAAAACAACCGCAAAAGGGAGAAAAGAGAGAGCGATCGCTTTGGCGGGAAAAGACCAGAAGAAGAAAAAGGAGGGCAAAGGAAAGATGAAACGGAAAGACGGAGACATGGGCCCTGCCGCTGTGTTAAAGCCCACGCGCTTTCGGCCTGCAGGCCCTTGCTTTTTCGGTGGTACTAGGAACTCGTCGTAGGGCCCTCAAGGCCCGCGCCATCTGTAATTCCGTACACTTCTTTAAGCGGTGTTTGATACACCCCACTAAAATTTAGCGATGTTTGAATGCTAATTATAAATATTAAACAGATGTTAATTACAAAACTAATTGCACAGATGAAGTCTAATTCACGAGACGAATCTATTAAGTCTAATTAGTCTATGATTTGACAATGTGGTGCTACAATAATCATTTGCTAATGACGGATTAATTAGACTTAATAAATTTATCTCGCGAATTAGCACAGGTTTCTACAATTAATTTTATAATTAGCTCATATTTAGTCGTCCTAATTAGCATCCGAACATTCGATGTCCTAATTAGCATCCGAACATTCGATGTAACACTGTTAAATCGATGTCCTAATTAGCATCCAAACATTCGATGTAACACTATTAAAGTTTAGTATCTAAAGTTTAGTATCTAAGTATCCAAACACCCCCTAAGCAACTAAGCAAAGCAAGGCTCTTTAGGCTTGCTAAAAAATAAAAGGCTCTTCGGGCATTCCCGGGAGGTAGAGCGTAGTCCTCGGCAACGTACATTCAGTGCCACATGAAATAAGCAGTAATAACACTCGGCTTCAGAGTCTCACTCGATATTAGAACTTCAGCGAGCTTGTGGCACCTCCATAACAAAGGGGGTGTTTCGATACCACCTGCTAAAGTTTACTTTAGCACCTGTCACATCGGATGTTTGATACTAATTAGAAGTATTAAATATAGGCTAATTACAAAATTAATTGGACAGATGGAATCTAATTCACAAGACGAATCTATTAAGCCTAACTAGTCCATGATGGATTAATTAGCCTTAATAGATTCGTCTCGCGAATTAGACTCCATTTGTGCAATTAATTTTATAATTAACTAATATTTAGTCCTCCTAATTAGGATTCGAACATCCGATGTGACCCTGCTAAAGTTTAGCAACTCGTCTCCAAACACCCCCAAAGATTTGCACAATTGCATTGCCTCCACTAGCACTAGGCATACAGAAGAAAGGAAAAACTTCAGCAATCTCCGCTTTGCGACAACCTACATGGGTGGCAAAGTTGGAGGCAAGCCAACCTCCACTTTCAGGTTTCGCGTGAAGCAGAAGAATGAAGCCAGCAATCTTATGATAGTCAGTCACACAGGAACCATTTCCTGTCTCTGGCGATGATCCCAATCGCCTGATAACGGTACGACTGCTAAGCTTGTATCAACAATGAGAAACAACATTTTTCCCCCTGTGTACAGGCGATGGCGGCCTGCGTGTGTCTACTCTGTGGCAATGAGAAAAGGAAGTCCCCTGAAAGCAGCAGGCACTTTGATCAATTTTGGAGCAACAGAGGAGCTCAGCCAAACTACTTGTAAAACAGAATCCATCTAGACACGCCTAGAAACAGCTACTTACCAGCCACGTCTCCTAGAGAAGTAATCACTGTCAAGGGATATTGCAAGGGCGAGAGCCACGGCCCTTTCAGGCAAAGTCAGCTGCCGAGCAACATGTAGTTCTTCGACCTGGAACATTCATGAGACGTGGGTTTGGGATTAGGCCAAAGTGCAGTTAATTGTGCAAGGTGGGCACCTGCACCCATACGTTCAGGCATAACAAATGCAAATGAGAACACTTACATCTGCTGCGAGGGCAAACTTCTGCCTTAGTCCCTCGTCACCAAACCGAATTGCATACTGGCCAGCATCCGTGAAGAGCTACAGTGGTATTAACAGTGAGGGAATCATTCCAAACTCATAAGTCCTTACCATCCCATTCTTTCTATAGTCTAGGAGCAAATATAGTGAAGCTGAGGAAACATGTACTCAAATGATGCTACACCACTATAATACAATCAGGCAATGGTATGTTCAGTTCGGTGCAAGATTTTCCATGTGCGGAAGAGATGCCAAGCGAAAGTGCCACAACAATTTGGAAGGGCGATGCTTAGTTATCTGAGTTTAAAATATTGACTTATACCTTGCTGAAAATTGAAAAATATTGTTTGCTGTCAAGCACACAATCGGTGCATGAGAGCATGCATCCATATGAATGTCAATCAGGTATAAGAAACTTTTATGCTTCAATAGGTATGCACTGAAAAGGATATTACCTCAAAGCCAATGCCCCTCCAGTTACGATCAATCTGAGCCAACAGTTTATCATCTTCATCCACCAGGCTAAAGGTCCAGTTCCAGAAACCCGGATTCTCAACAACTGCAAATTGCCTATTCCTGAAATACAACAAGATGGTTTCAGGCAGGCTAGCAAGAAAAGAATTACACAATAAACTGGGAAATTTGAACTTAGTCAACGAGATACGGGAAATGCATAAGAATACCATATTACCCTAAGTACAGGTCATAAATTCTCCGCCAAAGGTGCCAACGCCTGTGGACTACACCTATCTCCTGACCAAAGCCAAACAATGAAGCTTTATCAGCACTTCCCATAGCTTCATATGCAGATGATATTCCCACCTTAGAGCAATCTAGTGAAGAACATTTACATACCTTACCATCCACTTCTGCATAAATTGAGCTGTTGATAAACCAAAATGGCCTGCGAACCTAAACCCGATAGTATAATTAAATAGATTTCCAAGAGAAAGTCAAATTGGCCTGAAGAAGCATTACCTTAAATATCTCATTGCCCATAGCATCAGTTATTTCTGCAACAAATGGCCGTCTTGTTCTGAGTAGCTGAACATGAACAAAAAGGGGATTTGATTTGCACCATCAAGAGAAGTAAAAAAGTCAATTATAAAGATACAGCCCTTTCTTCCAATCACAATTATAAAGCCAATGCATATTTAACTTTTAGCAACAAAAGCTGGCATACTTATACCAGCTACTTTGATAAGGCAATGAAACTCAATCAACAAGCACTACACAGAATATACCTCAAAAGAGAAAACAAGCATACAGAAAATTCTTCTAAACAAACAGAGAAACATCGCCATTTAGAAGATCAAAGAATAGGATGGCAAGCAATTTGCCACGAGTTCCAATGGTTCCTCCTCTTTGTTTATTATGCTAACCTCAGATGCTATATTTTACTACCTTTAACGTTACAAGGGAATATATTAAATTTAAGTGCCTTACTGTGTGGTCTTAAGTAAAACGTCACTGCCTACTCTAATTGCTTCAATCGCTACAATAACAAATTCTTCGCTAAATCACCCAAGATAAAATAAAAGAGCTGATGAGGAAATTTCAATAATCTGTCCAACCTACTCAGTAATGATTAATGACTGAAAGTGAGATCCTACCAATAGCCGTTCAGTCTCTCCGTAGCATAAGCACATGATGCACGAGTCAGTGATAGTGTTTCATATGGAGATAAATACAGTAGACAGTGACAAGGTACACTTAACAATATTGACCACACATAGAGCAAATCAGAATAACTAGATCCAAAAATACCAAGTATTATGATGCAACTAGTTTGAAGTTTGAACAGAAAATCAGATGTCGCAAACATAGGGACTAGAGGACTGCTATGCAGGTTAATTGAAATATCTTGACCCTTGATTCGATCCACAAAATTACAAGCTAAGACTAGTTTATTCAGGATCAAGCAACCACATAGACATACCTGCCTAAAGATGACGTTGCTTTTCTCTCGAATAAAACCTACTGGCTGGACATTGGAAGAACAAGAAAGTCAACACTTAAGACATATAGAATTAGAATATATAATGAGGATCATAGAGCAAGAAAACCAATTATAACTAGGACAGGATAAAACTTACAGATTGTGGAAAGAGTGGGTCCATTATGATATATCTGCTCTCCTGCAATTCAGACAACAATATATAAGATCATGAAAAGAAATGGAGAAGCATCCTAAAATAGAACTGTAAGTTGTGCATGCACTAGTCTATGCACATAAGTCACCTGCTCAAAAGCAAACATGATGCTTGCCCACTCAATGTCCCTGGCGATCACGAGGTTAGCTCTTGCGAGAAGAGGGGCCAGTTTGGCCTATAAACACATTGAAAAATATTGTCGATTATTCCAGTAGCTACAGAAAATAGTCCCTCAATTTTGACCACAGGGGAAAGTGCCAATCGGGATAAAGCATCCAGTAGCAGGATACAACCAAGCAAAGGAGGCAGGAAAGTAAGAAATAGGCAACAGTATTTCCACAGATTGTTAACTGATGGGCAGCATAGTAAACTGATTTTGACAGTATAAGATTCAGTGATTCACACACACTAATTACCCAGCCTAACGATGCAAATCGACCTTCAATTCCAACCAGTTTTGTTAGTTTCTGAAATCTGAGAGTATTCAGTATACTTTCTTCATGCGCTCTGTATAATCCAAACTATCGAATCATCTAAGATATCATCGGATCAAAGCAAATGTTACTACGCACGACAATAGAAAGGAGACAACACAAACAGAAGCTGCAGTCAGAGTTTCCAGAATCCGCTTACCTCGACTGGATCGAGGTCCCTGTCGTCGAACTGATAGCTCCTCGACGGTGCCTCCCTGGCCGCTCCTGCAGCCTCCACGGACCGATAGCTCCTCGCGAACGCGCCGATAACCCTCGCGGCCTCCTTCCGCTTCCTCAGCTCCTCCCCCCACAGCTTCCGCAGCCACTCCCGGGGCACCGCCGGCGACCCATCCCAGCCGCCACTGGCGAACCCGTGGGATCCTCCCCTGACGTGGCTGGTGGTGGACCTCGCCGCCGCGGCGGGCCTCCCGGCCGCGGCGGCGTGGGAGAGCAGCCTCGGTAGCCACCGCATCGCCGCGGAGAGGCGGGGAACTGAGGGACGCGAGAGGCGCGGCCGCGCTGGTGATCTGTAGTTCCAGACGATTCTAGAATGTTTTGATGGGATGAGTCCACTGGGGGTCCCGGAGAGGCGGAGAGCGAGCGAGGAGATAGTTTGTTGCTGCGGGTGGGCTTGTTTCAAGTTGGGCTATGGGCCTTTATGGGGGCCTAGCTCAGAGCTGGGCTGGGCTACGAGCAGAGGATTCTTTGTTTCTGAAATACGACCAGAGTTTGGTGAGTCTGCGACCGCCACTGCCAATGATTCGGGCCTGTTCGCTTCAGCTTATAAGCCGGCTGAAAAGCTGAAACGGCTGATTTGTTGTGAGAGGAAAACACTGTTTGATGGCTGATAAGCCGGCTGAATAAGCTGAAGCGAACAGGCCCGATGTCAACGGTAAGCTCTCCCACGGGCTTGGACATCTCCATGGCTCCATGACACTTCCGGGAGGAATGAGGAGGTCCATTGAACGTGGCTGGTTGATCAAGTCTCTCATTTTCCTTCTCCAGTACAGTTCAGCTTCAGCTCGGTCATAGGAAAAACACCGCCACAAAAGCCGAGTCAAGTTTACATCAGATATGATCGTGTAAGTTCATCAGAGATTCAGAGCTAACAAACTCCCGCAGGCAGCAGCGCAGCTCATGCCTCCAGAAATCACAGACTACGAACACTGACTGAGCAAAAACACATTGGACATGCAGGCAACAGAAAGCGAGAACACACATGTGTCCTTGGCACGTCTCGCGGTCTCAGACTCAGAGGAACCGTGTGCTCTTTCTGCAAGGATATGTGCCGTTACGAAGCTGCGCCGAACACTTTCCTCATGTCCCCAGCAACCCACCAGGAATCCAGCCCAAGCGTGGAGGGCATGACATGGGACGTCTCCCACTCCCCGTCTCCCCTTTAAAGCAACACAGCATCTTCTCTTCGATTCGAGGCCGCGCCGCGGGACGCCGCAAGCTGACGGAGCCATGGTGGTTAGCAGAAGTCTTCTCACGTTTCCTCCGAGGAGGAAGGACGGGAAGCAACGAGAAGAGGTGCTCTGAACTCGGCTCACCTCACTTCGCCGTCTCTGCTTCCTCAGACTTGATTCAGATTTCAGAGGAAACCCTTCTGGCTCCTTCTCCCTCCAAGTCTGTTCTTGCCATGACCTTCCACTGCTGCACACAAGAAAAAACATGTTCAGTTGCAAACGATTATCCTTTACTCACTCGGCTCATTTGGACAGCTTTATTATTTACCCTTTATTTTCTCGGTTCTTGTATCTTGCGAAAGGCTTAGCTCATTCCAAACTCAAACTGAACAAATAATGATTTCATATAACAGGGCTATAAATCACTTCATTCCTCACCAATTGAGCATAAATTGTATGCAGTGAACAATCTCAGTCACTATCCTCCAATAGCTTATAGGAAGGCAGCTAAGCTATTCTTGTGTTCTTAGGTATGTAATCTCATAAGTGATCATAAACGGTTACTTGCTTTCTTCAGTCTGGTCGAGCCTCCATTGCAGGATAATGAAGTCCACGCTATTTTGTTAAAATAAAGGAACACCATGTTTGCAAAAGATTAAAAAAAAGGACGAACGCCAAAGAGAATAATAACAAATTATGTTTGCTGAACACCATGTCAGGGCGCTCACCAGTGAACCGAAGAGCTTGTTACCACCAGGCATAGCTGTATAATGGTTACGATCATTAGCTTTTTCTATTAATCTGGCTATGTAAAGTTGAACAACTTTGAAGTAAAGCTTGTTCTGCTGACGCCCCATTAGCAATGCTAGTTTCTTCACACACTTGAAGCGGTCGAATAACCAAGCTTACCTATGTTGATTGGGAACTTCAAAACAAACAATGCTATAAGTGAATGACAATTGTCAAGATGCACCTTTCTAGGCACTGCACCGATATGATGAGGTCTTTTTTCTGCCTGCAGCACTCAAAATAATTGTAGTAAACACTGCAAGCATGAGATCTTGCATCAGGATTGAAACTTCCCCTGATACCATCGTGCATCCTAGATGCAAGGAATTCTGGAACGTGAACTCATGAGCACCAGATGCCACATGGACAGCTGCAAGAAGTGCAGGATGCAATAAATGTCAATAAATGCAATAAATTGGGCACTCAGAATGAAATGTTCTGAAGGGGCTAAACGAGTATTATATACGACAACAAGCCACCAAAAGACAAGAAAATATCAAACACCAAAGACGGTATTCATTAGTATCACAGTTACAATCATAAGAGGAGCACAAAAATTTCACTCAAACAGAAATAATGATAAAGATTTGGGTAGTGGAACAGGTTCAGTTCTTATGACTGAGAATTCGATACGGAGATTTCGATATGCAAAACAAAATGGTACAGTTCTTGAATACAACTGATCCGTTAATCATACAGGACCACAGTGGAATCTTATGCTATGAGCTACTAATGGCATGCGGTGGAGCATACATATCATCACTATCCTGCAGTTTCCATGCATGGTGTTTCCTATTGTCAGTTTGAGGGGAACTCAGTTTTGTGATGTATTCAACTACCTAGCACTTGATCCTTAGAAATTCTGTTTGGATTCTAGATTTACTGACAACCAGTAACATGATGGGAGAAAAATCCAGAACTTCTAGAAATCACAAGGTCAAGAACACAGCATTGGTATGTGCTAACACAAATGAGCTTGAATAACTAATGCTGTATCACAATTCTATACCCAAAGATACGCTCTTCGAATATTGCAAATCTTGTAGGTAGTTCCATAGTTCAAGATTTTGTTTCTCAAAGTATAGCTGCACCAGTACATTCACAAAATATGGTGAAAAGGCAGAAGGCATGACTTACACTTTTCAACTTCCTACAGGTGAATAGCATCAAAGATGCCAATCCAAAGGGTGTGAGGTTTCCGTCTTTCTCGTTTCGTGTCTCTTAATAACAAGAATGGTTATAATAATAATAATCATATGATAGCCCTTTACTTTGACCATTCTTATATGGTTAAGAGGATACCTCAGCAAAATGATTGTCATTGCTACAGACACAAACCTCTATTTTACATCCCACCATTTTTGTGTGGTGACCAAATTATTGTTCCATGACCTTCCACTATAATACCCTTGCCATAGCACAGAAACTTGGTATTGTGAGTTTTTGAGTTGCTACTTTGTAAACAAAGCTCCCTTCACTAAAAACAGCTGAGGCAAAAGAAAGAAAGGAAGGAAGGAAGGAAGAAAGAAAGAAAGAAAGAAAGAAGGCAAAGAAAGAAAGAAAGAAATAAAGAAAGAAAGAAAGAAAGAAAGAGAGGAAGGGAGAAAGGAAGGAAGGTATGTGCTCTTCTTGAACTTACTACTGCTGTTTGCATATGCAAATCATATTCCATTGTTCTATTTCTATGTTCCTCGAAAAATTTAATTGATAATCACAGTTAAAAAAAACACATTGTAAAATTTAGTGCTTCGTTCAGCTGATCAGTCTTACATTTAATGATTAATCAAGGATATCATGATATTCAGTATTTTGCACAAATTATGAGATTGGGTGGTTGAAGCATATTTTATCAAACATCAATATGAATATGATTTTTTTTGTCGAACGCATCAATATGAATATGATTAGTGGGGGGCAAAAAAGATGTTAAGGAGTTTGTTAGGTCTGCAACAAGCAAAGTTGCTTCATGTCTCAAAAATCAAGCTATAAGAAACTTCTCTGCACGGAAAGAAACAGACTTCCAGACTGCCTAGCTTCAACTCCACGGCTCCACCTTCCCTTGAAACAACCAAAACAACCAGTCCAACTGAAATGTTCCATGCCTGATTGAATCATATCTACTGTGACATTCATCAGAGTCATATTTCCCCCTTGCTATTTCCCCCATTTGTATTGTAGCTATATTCAATTCTCATGTACGATGGTGTTTGTTCTTCGGCATCATTTTTCATTTCATTCTGTCTCAAATATGAGTTCAAAGGATACTCTTATGCTTACCAATTTCCAATCTGTGTTGATTTAGATTTGGAGTGAAGATAGCAGGCACTGTTGTGCCAAAATGATTCCTGGGGGTGGCTATTTTGAAGGCTCCCATGATCAGTGTCTCATGGCAGGACCTTTCATCCATGACTCTTCTCAAATTCCTAAGGGCAACGGTGACACAAGCATTGAGCTGCAGAAATTCAAAGTTCCCTCCTTTTCCACGGAAGCACTCTCCAGTCCAACCATTTTTTCCTCTGAAGATGTAGGAGGAACTAATCTCCTTCAGCATCAACTAGGAATTGATTTGGAACAAGAGGCTCCCCCAGGAGAAACTGCAAGCTGGGATCCTTCTGTCTGCACTATCCAAGATCAAAGCATCAACCATCAGTTTGGAGGATATTCAGAAAACATGTTGGTGGAACCAGAGATCCAACAATATGATGCTGCACTGTATCCAAATGGTGCTTACACACCTGCACCTGATCTCCTAAATCTTCTTCGGATCAATGCTGCTTCAGCATTTCCTGCAGCAACATCTGTCTTTGGTGATGCAGCGCTGAATGGTAGTAACTATTTGGATCTTAATGGTGAGCTTGCAGGAGTAGCAGCAATTCCAGACAATGGATTGATGTTCACTGGTGATTCATCTGTGCATTTAGGGTATCATGCTACTCAACCTCATCTGGCAAATGATATATGCCATTCACTGCCACAGAATTATGGGCTGTTTCCCGGTGAGGATGAAAGAGAAGTTATGATTGGAGCTGGAAGCCTAGGAGATCTTTTTCAGGAGGTAGATGACAGACAGTTTGATAGCGTACTGGAATGCAGAAGAGGGAAGGGTGAGTTTAGTAAGGGCAAGGGAAAAGCTAATTTTGCAACTGAGAGAGAGAGGCGGGAACAGCTAAATGTGAAGTACAGGACTTTGAGGATGCTCTTCCCAAATCCTACCAAGGTTCATCCATTCATCATTTCTTCATAATAGAAATTAGCTCTTTTGGCTGAAAATAATTTAGTGACTCTCAAGAGTCTCAATTTGATTCCAAATTTTCACTAACTTTTTTCAAATAATCCAGCAGTTTATGCAAACTGAGCAATATTGTTAGCATAAAATCTGTATTCATCTGCCTGATGTATACTGAGTAGGTTTCTAAATAAACATAAATTAAGTAATATACAGGGGATAACTTTTGCTGGTCTTACTCTTATCTCTTGAACACTACTTTAAGCTCTGCTACACCTTGTTACATAGGTTTATAGATTACAGAATATGCAGCCTGATAATAATATCCTATTCAACGTGATTGTCATAACATAATTTCTCTGTTCTTTGCTGATAACTAAAGTGACATAGCATATTACTGTATTCATATTCACCTCATTCGTCCAAATTTTATGTGCTAATACCCTGTGTTTTACTTGGAGAAAAAAAAGGTTTTGTAATTTTCTTGTGCTATATAATTTTGCACTAAAGCACAATGTCATCCTCATTAGGTTACCCTGATCTCACTTATCTTAGTCAATTAGACAACAGCACCTTCTCGCTAACTTCGGAAAAATACAGTAGATCACATGACAGATAGAAATCCTATGGTGTACTTTTTGGGGGCACTTATTTCATGGAGATGGAACTAAAAAATATTGCACTACTGTTATTCCAGAATGACAGGGCTTCCATAGTAGGCGATGCCATTGAGTATATAGATGAGCTTAATCGAACAGTGAAGGAACTAAAGATCCTTGTGGAACAGAAGAGGCATGGCAATAATAAGGAGAAGAGGATAAAGTTGGATCATCAGGCAGCTGCTGATGGTGAGAGCTCATCAGTGAAGCCAATCAGGGATGATCAAGACAATCAGCTCATTGGAGCCATAAGGAGCTCGTGGGTTCAGAGGAGGTCAAAGGAGTGCCATGTTGATGTCCGCATAGTGGATGATGAAGTAAACATCAAGCTCACTGAAAAGAAGAAGGACAACTCTTTGTTTCATGCTGCAAAGGTTCTAGATGAGTTCCAACTGGACCTAATCCATGCAGTTGGGGGGGTAATAGGAGATCACCATATATTCATGTTTAACACCAAGGTAACATACAAGTTCTTTCATTTAAAGTTGCACCAAGAAGTCTTTTCCCGCAACTATCTCTTAGCACCAATAGTAATGTTCCATCATCAACATCTTTATTTTCATGGAAGGCATCATTTAGCCTATTCATAATGCTTCATCATCCACACTCACGCAGGTACCTGAAGGCTCCTCAGTTTATGCATGTGCAGTGGCTAAGAGGCTTCTTGAAGCAGTGGATGCACAGCGTCAAACTTTTAACATTTTCAACTAAACTTTAGCTTGTATTACAGTTCAAACTATGTTTGTTGACTGGGAATTTTCTGTTAGCTGTTTCTGTGAGCAAACTTATTTGCTCAGGCATGGAGAAAACTTCGTCTTTTGCATCAGCAAGCTTTTGCCATGCCTAGAGCCTAGATTCGTTTGTTATTGTATGACTTACCTAGCCCTGCTTATAGAAACGCTTCAACGCATATGTCTCAGTATCTAAATGATTAACTCTTGCTGCTCATTGAATTGGGATTAATTTTCAAATAAGTTGGTTCTCATAATTTATTTTAGTAGCTCAGATGCCTCATTATTAGTGGTTTCAAAAGAGTAGCTCAATGTGTTTTTCAAATGATGGTATCAATCTCAGAAATTGCTACAAGCATACCAGAATGTGGGGGCACCTCACAATGATTAGAATTCAAAAACGTTTACCGTGTTTTTTTATAATCCTACTCCCATGACATGAAAGAGCTAGTTAGAAATGGGCCAGTGGCAATCAGGCATGAAGTCACAAGCATGGATGCATCAGACGTTTTTGAAGGTTTGCACATGAATAAAAAAAAGGGGCAACGCATAGCATCCTTACCACAGATCTCATGACTGACGCCCGTCCGCTCCTGCCATCAGAGGCAATCCTGGTCGAATGGCGCAATACGCCGAACACCTCACGGGCACCACCAGCCACGACTGCCGCTTTAGCAGCAATAGCCTGCAGGCAAGGCAAATGCAGTTACCAGTAGGTACACCGTTGCTTCGATCCACATTTCCCAAACCATCTGAAATGCTCGAAGAAACCGCCACTTCCCTGTGGAGGCGTTCCATTCCATAAAAGAAGCGAGGTTTACCATTCCGTTCTGTGTCCTGCTTTTTCCTGATTCAGACATTCAGTCAAACCACGGATGCACATATACACCGAAAGCCGTCATTGGTGCACGGTGCTGTTCCTGATCCGGGCGCAAGTTCCCGGCGTGTTTGAGGCCGTCCTTGATCGGAGAGAGCCGACGAAGATCAGCTCGTCAGACGCCGTCCGCCATCGCGGCCTCCGTTGCATTCATTGCCCGCCATCCCCATCCTCCCAAGCCGGCCGGGCGGCCCCTGCATGGGCACGTCATTCCCCTCCGCTGTGCATCCCGTGTCCCACCACTTATCGCGGCTTCTTGCTCCACTCCGGCGCGGCGGCCTTCGAGGCTACAGGCGAGGACGGGTCCGGTTGAAACCCGGTGGCTCGCCCCGCCGACTGTGGAAGGCAGAAGCGTTCGTGGGATCGACATTGCCGGCTCCGGCGCCTCGGCTGGGTGCTTCACTGCTCCCTCTTGACGGATGGTGGCGCGAGATGTACGGCATCCGCTGGTGGGAAGCACGGCGACGGCGACCTCCATGCCGACGGCCTGAACATTTACAGAAAACCCCCTGATTTGGATCGCTATTAATAGTCGCGGTCCAATGTTTTTCATAAATACCCCTGGATCCTGGAAGTGTTCACAGATAAGCCCGCCGCCTCCGGATGGTCAGCTCTCTCCGCGATTCGCCGGCGCCGACGGCTGCCACACCTTCCGTCCAGTGCTAGGCACCACGGCCAACCCATCCCCCTTCCTCCCTTCAGGTCCCCTTGAGATTTGCCGGGTATGCTGCTGCAAGAAAGAGTCGGGAGCCTGCGATTCGCAAGTGCGGAGACTCGCCAGGACGGGAAGAAGCGCTGGCTTGCAGTGCGGAGGGATTGGGATTCGCGAGGAACGGGAAGCCGCCGGCAACCCGGCACGATTCCGCGCTTCATGCTTTTGACATTTTGATTTGACCCATGGTCAACTGCCACGTCAGCCTTTTCGATCGCCCTATCACAGTGTCACTCGGATCCCCGGCGGCTGCCAAGTGCCACGGCGGTAACGTGACGTCCGAGTCCGCGATCACGAGTTCAAATCGGATTCGGGGTCTGAATTGTAGCCTATATACATGCAGAGGGATCCTATGAACAAACGGGCGCGCGCGCACAAGACGAGGAATTCTCTCCCGATCGAAGCACAGACGGGAAGATGTCCAGCTCCTCCGACTCCAGGCGGCGGGGGCGGGAGCAGCACTGCGACGACGGCGCGGCGGCCAAGCGGCCGCGGCGGGGGCAGAAGCACCTCTACCTCGTAATGGACGACTGGGAGATGGGGTACAGCATCCACAAGCTGGAGGTCGACGCGTTCGAGCCCACCTCCGACGCCGCCGCCGCCGGCGGCGACAAGCTGCGGCGCCTCCCCGTGCCCTGCGCCCTCCGGATCGAGGTACCGGCGGATCGTAACCCCGCCATCGTCGCCGCCCTGGGCAGCAAGATCCTCCTCGTGACCGACCGGTACAGCGCCGAGGCCCCGATCCTCACCACCGTCACCGGAGAAGGCGCCGCGCGTGCTTCCTCTTTTCTCTGCATTCCCTTATGCGAGCCAGCGACTGTCGAGGACACCGCGACCGCCACGAGCCTGCAAAGAGCGAGGTACGTAATTGGGGGGGGCTTAAACCCTAGATTTATCGCCCCCTTGTCTCAAACCTATAAGTTTTTACGTCTGCAGTGTAGTATGTTTCTAATTCAGGGGTTAAGCCGGAGTAACCATATGCACACAACGTCCGTGAATCTCTGTAATGTTCCACTCAAGCATACCTTTGCTTACTAAAAAATTATTTGATAATTTCTTGTTCAATATACCTCCGTACTTCTTAATATATGATTAATACCTAGTCCAATATAATGACGTTGATGGCCACCTGCGTCACAGCAATAGTCAATTCTCAATTGGGATGCCCGCGTCCCACGTCCAGAGCCGTGGAAAAGAGAAACTCGGCCATCCTTAGGCCTTGTTTAGTTGGGGAATTTGGGAGGTGCCAAATTACTGTTACAGCACTGTAGCACACTGTAACGTTTCGTTTGTATTTGTGAATTATTGTCCAAATATTGACTAATTAGGCTCAAAAGATTCGTCTCGCAAAGTACAACAAAACTGTGCAATTAGTTTTTAATTTCATCTACATTTAGTACTTCATGCATGTACCGCAAGTTTGATGTGATGGGGAATCTTCTTTTTGCATAGTGTCACAAGTTGGGAGTTGGAG
>NC_028456.1:28817799-28887242 GCF_000263155.2 Setaria italica | reverse complement strand
TGGCCTTAGTTCACTCCAAATCCCAACTTTGATATTATGCAAAAAGAATATTCCCCATCACATCAAACTTACGGTACATGCAAGGAGTACTGAATGTAGACGAAATCAAAAATTAATTGCACAGTTTTGTTGTACTTTGCGAGACGAATCTTTTGAGCCTAATTAGTCAATATTTAGACAATAATTCACAAATACAAACGAAACGCTACAGTGTTGCTACAGTAATTTTAGCACCTCAAAGTTGGGCAACTAAACAAGGCCCGTCATTTTCAGTCTGAATGCATTCATCTGACTGTGGGGGACTGACTTTGTCCTCTGCAATACAGTATCTTTGAGTCAATGTCGGGTGACAGCAACGGTCAATAAGTTGGTAGGCACACCATTTTATAATGAAACAAGCCCGTCTTAACAACAGAAAATTAGGCATCTTGGAAGCAGGAGCAAGAATTTCAGCATAGAGCTCCACAACTGGTTGCTTCCTGTTTGCTTCTGGGGATACTGCCCATCACATGGAGTGCGGACTAACTGAGTCCAAGTGGTAGGTTCCTGTTCTTAGTCTTCCCCTAATCCCCTTCTTGGTGAGACAATCTTTTCTCCTACGACTTCTGCTCACTTGAATGTTAGTTGATAATTAACTACTGCAACCTTTTCGGTGGCCTATTTTTTCTTCTCAAACGAGTTCTGAAGGAAATACTTTGCCCTTTTCTTCTACTATAATTCTCCATCCTCGCTGATAAACTTGTCCAAACACAACCCAGGCTGAGATCAATAAATGAGCCAGATTCGACTTCCATGATTTGAGTCCTTCAGAATTAGTTGATAAACAAGTGCTCCCGTATTCTTCCCTAAAGACTATCTTCTCTTGTAAAAGAACAAAGAAGGATATGCTTCTCGTTTTTCTCCTGCAATCACTCCTCCTCACATGCTTCTTTTTATCCTTTGCTCATCCTATGGAACCAAGCACATCCAGGTGCTCCAATATTTCCATTCCTTATCCTTTTGGTATTGCTGGTAAGAGCCGCTTCCTGTCCCAAGGGTTCCAGATATCATGTGCCTCTGGATCTAGCAAATCTGGACCTGGTGGTCCGGTGCTGTCCGTTGGAGACAGTGTGTTTGGGATTCTTGACATCTCATTACTGGATGGTTTTATGACCATATTGGCTAGTATCAATTCTCACCAGTGCTTAGGAAACTCCAGCATTAGCCTTGAGGGGACCGTCTTCACATTCTCAGACACAAGAAACAAGTTCACAGCTCTGGGTTGTAATGTGGTGGCCATGCTGTTGAATAGCAGTAGCGGGTATAGCGGTGGTTGTGCTTCCTTTTGCTCTACCAAAGATAATATCGTTAATGGTTCATGCTCTGGTGTGGCTTGCTGCCAAGCTCTGGTGCCGAAAGGGTTAAAGAAGCTGGAGTTAGAGTTCAGTATTATATCCAACAAGGACAACAGTACTCTGTCATGTGGCGAGGCGTTCATCGTGGAGCAGAACTCATATAGGTTTTTAAGTACTGACTTGAGCAACACAAATAGTACAAAACCTCAATACCGACCTGTTGTGCTTGAATGGTCTATAGATGGTGGCAGCTGTGAAGAGGCAAAACAGACCACATCATATGCCTGCAGGGAGAATACCTACTGCTACAACTCATCAAATGGAATTGGTTACCGCTGCAATTGCTCCCAGGGATTTGAGGGGAATCCATACCTGCAAGGTGCTGACGGATGCCAAGGTAACAAAGTCTTCCATCCATGCTTATAATTTTGGGTCTCGTAATCACTAGCTTTTGTATCTCGAACTGCTGGCAAGCACAGTCCATGTCTGATATATGTTTTATCTTCATGTGGATGTTGGCAAGATATTGATGAATGCTCCACCAGAAATCCATGCACGCATAAGTGCGTCAACACAATCGGTAGTTTCCAGTGCAGGTGCCCAGCAGGGATGAGCGGGGATGGCTTGAGGGAGGGAAGCGGTTGCAATGGAGTAGGCACTCTAGTAATTGCAATAGGTAAGAGTCTGAAGCTATATCTCAACAACTGATGGATGTGCTTACTCAATCATGAGGCATTCCAAGTTGAATTAATGTTTCACCCAATAAAAGAGTTCTGAATTTTATTGCGCCTCTCCTGCAGTTGCAGGACTAGCTCTGCTTGTGATTCTCTTCATTCTTGGTTTCTGGATCCATTGGCTTGTTAAGAAGAGGAAACTCTCCAAGACAAGACAGAGATACTTTATGCAGAATGGTGGCTTGTTGCTGAGGCAGCAGATGTTTTCTGAGAGGGCATCACTGCATATATTCACCTCCAGCGAGCTGGACAAAGCAACCAACAACTTCAGCAATGACAATATTGTTGGCAGAGGAGGATTTGGGACCGTCTACAAAGGCATACTATCCAATCAAGTGGTTGTGGCAATCAAGAAGGCACAGCGAGTTGATCAGACCCAGATGGAACAATTCATCAATGAGCTCATCATTCTTTCACAAGCGAAGCACAAGAATGTGGTCCAGCTATTAGGATGTTGTCTTGAGACAGAAGTTCCCTTATTGGTTTATGAATTCATTACTAATGGGGCCCTTTTTCATCATCTTCACAATACATCAGCCCCGATATCATGGGAGATCCGTCTAAGCATTGCAGTTGAAACTGCATCGGCACTTGCATATTTACACTTAGCTGCAAAGATAGCAATAATTCATAGAGATGTCAAGTCGTCGAACATACTTCTTGACAAGAACTTCACCGCAAAGGTGTCAGATTTTGGTGCTTCAAGACCAATACCATACAATCAGACCCATGTGACAACATTAGTGCAAGGGACACTAGGGTACATGGACCCTGAGTACTTCCAGACAAGCCAATTGACTGACAAGAGTGATGTGTACAGCTTTGGTGTGGTACTCATCGAGCTACTGACAAGGAAGAAACCTATTATGGATGATATGATGGAAGATGTGAGAAGCCTAGCGCTGCAATTTAGTATGTTATTCCATCAAAATAAGTTGTTGGACATTGTTGATCCTGAAGTAGCTGAGGAAGCTGGAATGAAACATGTTGAAACAGTTGCAAAGTTGGCA
The DNA here is from genome assembly GCF_000263155.2 of Setaria italica. Lineage (NCBI taxonomy): Eukaryota > Viridiplantae > Streptophyta > Magnoliopsida > Poales > Poaceae > Setaria > Setaria italica. Next base: position 28,884,164 of record NC_028456.1, on the reverse strand, counting down.
TTACGATGCTTAAGGTTGAAAGGGGAAGAACGGCCAAGGATGATAGAGGTTGCGATTGAACTTGAAGCACTGAGAAGGTTGATGAGACAGCACTTTATCCTAAAGAGCGAGACTCTGCTTGAGGAGTCGTGGTGCCACGAAGAGATGAGCATTAACACACCACCGGGTTTGTGCCTTGATAGTGATGGCATTGCCGGAGATGAGAGCGTGTCTCTCATCCTAACTCAGTAACTCTGTCATAAACAGAGGTTTTAGCTGGTTTCTATATTCTCAGTTCCATCTTAGTGATTTCTTCATCTTGTGCTTATTAGCTCCCACTGATCCGGCTAACGGCCAGACTGTAATAAACAAGTTGGTAGAGGGGGCATTCTTTTATATTATGTTCATCTTCGGAGTGTGCCAAGCATAGGGCGCCTGCTTGTCTGCTGCCGATCAAGGGAAAGCACGCGACCCGGCGAGTATGCTATGTTCTCGGATGATGTTCACGGTTTTCTTAGTGGAAGGCTTGGCTGCGTGCTAGTCAGTACATGGGGTTTAGCTGCCTGTGTGTTCTTGTGTCATGTTCCTGGTTTTCTTAATTTCAGTCTTCTTTTTTTAATTTCTAGAAAACGATGCTCACTTAGCAGCACTAGGAGGGAAAGGGTAGTGTAGTACTCCGTATTAATAAGTTCGTACCACAGGTGAGTGGAAGACCTGGCAACGTGCGAGTCAAAGGCATCATGAGCAAAGCTTTTTCCATGGAAAAGAAAAGAAAAAACGTATGATGATACACTCATATATAAACAGTAAACCTAACTGATGCGTTCCAAAAGGACTAGCTTAGTGGGTGGCAATCGTGACTGGCAGGACAGCACGCACAACGGATGGGGTGCCGTCGGTCCACCGTGTTTGGCTCGGTACTTGACAGCTTCACAGAAAGTGTACATGTCACGAGTGGTTCGAGGGTAGTCGATCGGTAGTCCGCGGCTCCCCGCTAGGTCCCTCTCAGCATCAGGGGCTCGAATCCACTTCATTCTTTGGCCCGCATGTCAGCTCGAAGCCAGGTAGAGAGGCGCCGAAGGGCTACGGGACGTTGTCGCAGTCGAACGTTGTCACGTTCAGAAGCGGTGGTCGCAGCGCCGGTCCCTGCGAGAGCGCACCGCGAGGCAACAACGACAAGAGAGCCAGCATCGCCAGGGCGAGTGACCACGCAACAGCACCGGCCGCCGCTGCAGCGGTTGACCGGCCTGCGTTCAGTGGTGCGCGGGCCGCGGGCGCGCGACTTGGCCGGCAGCAATATGGAAGCAGACCACACGGTGAGGTTGCCGTGTTCTTGCAATCGTTTTCTGGTAAAACGACGGTCACGCGATACCGGCACTAGGAAGGGGTAGGCCGGACTTCCACAGGTCCGTGAGAGGAAGACTTGGTACGTTTGGAGTCAACGCGTGATCGAGGTAAGAACCGTATGATGGCAAAATAGTGAACCTCACTTATGAGTGGAGGTAAGAAGTAGTGGATGGTCATCCTAACTGGCTGGATAGCACCCGTATGGGATGCAACTATCCTGATCCCCTGTGGTTGGCTCAGACTCGGAAAGAAGGTTTCATGAACATTTTAAGCGCAGTCCCAGCTAGGGCCTCTAGATCGATGTTGAGGACTCAAATCCACAATTGTCGTGGATAGCGGCCGCCACGTAGGTTAATCCCTGTACGATCGTGGTTGGAGTCAATATTGATTTCCTATGAAAACAGATTGTATGATGACAAATTTGCAAAATAGTGAACCTCATTGATGAGCGCAAACTAGAAGTAGCAGTCCATGGTGAGACTAGTAGGATAGCACCCTTGGATGCCTTTATCTAAGTCCACCGTGGTTGGCCCAGGCTCGAATAGAAGGTTTCACAAGCGATTCAGGTGCTCCCATCTAGATACTCTCGGTGTTGAGGACTCAAATCCACTATTGTAGTGGTTAGAGACCATCACTTAGACCAATTCAAGTGCATTGTATCATGTCACTCTCTCCAATTGTCATGTCCAGGGATGGAGCCAGGGAGGGGCTGGTAGGGGCCATGGCCCCCCTATGCTCAAAACTTTTCCATTATACTCCCTCCGTTCCAATTACTATTCGTTTTGAATTTTCTAGGTATATAGTTTTTGCTACGTATCTAGACGTAACATAGATAGTAATAAAATTTATGTATTTAGAAAAGTCAAAACGAATAGTAATTTGGGACGGAAGGAGTAATTCATTAGATTTGCATTGAGATTTGCTCAAATTTATTTAGTCTGGTACCGATTTCTAAGAAACTTGTATGGTATAACTTGCCTGCCCCCCACTAATTTTGACTCTGTTCCTGATCATTTCATATAAGTATGATATAGCACACCTGAGCGTAGTATGTTGGTATTATTTCTTATAGAAATCTTAAAATTAATTCTTAGATAAGGTGTATTCTACGATAATGGCCCCAGCGCATGTACACAGTTTTCGTCTTGGATATCAAAGTCTAAATTATATCTCCATAAAGATACAACTTTCCTATCTCCTTTTTAAACTCTACTATGCCATTTCATCTAAAAAAATCTTATGTAACACACTGGGAATTTTTCTGTGGATGGGCAGCCGGTGATGGAGGCAAGCTTGTGAAGCGGCGTGATGCGGTGATAGCCTGATAGGCATTGCTGCATTCCCGCAAAGGCTTCGGCAGCAAAGGCCGCGCAGTGCCGTTCCGTCCTGCCAGCGTAGGATGGTGGTGGTGGGAGGTGGAGTCAGGGGTGCGGGGCGGAGCCATCGTGGACAAGCCGCTTGAGATTGATCGGATTGCGCGGGGTAAGGCGCGTGGACAAGGCTTGGAGTCTGGAGTAGAGCTGTAGACTCTGTAGAGCCACCTTCGCAATACCGATGCCTCCTCTCATGTGGAAGATTTGTAATGTGTGTTCTATCTCTGTCTTGTCCCTCTATCCGTTTGGTTTGGCTGCCCTCGTCCCTACTCCCTGTTGTGTGTGTGTGTTTTGACAATATGCATTGGACGAACTATTTGTCATGTGTCTCGTGCATATTTGTGTGCAGCTCAAAGGTTTTTCCTGTGGACCAGAAACCACACATGGAACAGGTCTTTTAGAAGAACAAATGGACAGCTATGAAAGCACAATTACGATATCACACTTAGGGATACAACTTTTTTTAACCATTCACGAGGGATAAGATACAGTACAACATACTGCGTGGGTCATCCAAACTGTCTGTAAACTGGTGTCCCGGCCTGCTCAGGCCCAACAAGTAGCGCCACCACTCCTTTTCTTCTGATTTTCTAAGCCCATTCCTAACTAGCCAGAAGCTCAGAACACAGCAAACGAGTGACAACATCATCAGAGAAAGCACATACATCCATCTTCGACGAGACCATCGAACTGCCTGCCTCCGGCCGCCGCCGCGCTTGTGAGATCTCTAGAACATCGGGGGCGGCGGGAGGGCGGCAGCGTGGCTCCCGCACCCGCGCGCCTGGTGGCAGAGCTGCCGCAGCCTGGTGGGCACGTACCAGATGGCGAGGCGCGGGTGCGCGGCGAAGACGGCGTCGACGTCGAACCCGTGGCGCGCCGCGATCTCGACGAGCGGCGCGTAGCATGCCTGGCGCCACGCCCCGACGTTCTCGCCGCGGGCCTTGTACGCCCGTCGCAGCGCGTTGGAGGCCTCCTCGTCCAGGCAGTGCAGCGCGTAGCAGTGCACGTAGTGCCGCATCTTGGGCTTGTTGATGTAGCTCGCCCCGCACTTCTTCGCGTACCGGAACACCTGGTTCGTCACCTGCACGACCACGAGCCACCACAAAAACCATCAGTGACAGCTGAGCTGCTCGTGTCGTGTCGCGCGGCGCGGTGGTGCGCTGCGCGCGCAGGCAGCTCACGGATCGAACAAGCTTTGGGCTCGCTGGGTGCGCCTGGCGCGGACGCAGGAGCGCATCGATGAGCCCGTCCGGATGAGGCTCAGAAGCTATCATATCCAATCACCCTGGAATCCGGCCAGGCCAGGGCCGTGCGGCATTCATTTCACTCTCACCGTCTCCGAGCAGCGAGAAGGCACGCACGCCGCGGCGCTGCGCTAGGCCAAAGCAAGGGCCTTGTTTAGTTGGCGAATTTGGGAGGTGCCAAATTACTGTTACAGCACTGTAGCACACTGTAGCGTTTCGTTTGTATTTGTGAATTATTGTCCAAATATTGACTAATTAGGCTCAAAAGATTCGTCTCGCAAAGTACAACAAAACTGTGTAATTAGTTTTTAATTTCATCTACATTTAGTACTCCATGCATGTACCGCAAGTTTGATGTGATGGGGAATCTTCTTTTTGCATAGTGTCAAAGTTGGGAGTTGGGAGTAACTAAACATGGCCAAGGTCACAGTCACATGGCTCGAGTACGTGCGAAACCGGTGGCAGCAGGGCACAGGCCACGGAGTCCGAGAGAGGGGGCGTCCATGTCATGCATGCCCCATCTATCTGACGCGCGCTAGGGCCGGAGCCAGACAAGACAACACAAGCCGCGCAGGCTTTGCCAGCCTACCGATAACTGACACGTCACTCGCTTTTCCAGGTGCTTGCGCATCGACGTGCGTGTGCGTGCCCACCGAAATACTACTACTGCTAATACAAGTACTGAAGTAGGAGTACTTGCGCATCAAGGACTACTGTCTACTGAACTACAGTGACGCAGGATTGCAGGAACTCTAGTCAGGGGGGGTGATTGGTTACTTAGAACCTCCTAAAATTCATATCACACTAAATATTTGGATGTTAATTAGAAGGACTAAATATAAGTTAATTATAAAACTAATTATACAGATGGAGGCTAATTCACTAGACGAATCTATTAAACCTAATTAATCCATCATTAGCACATGTTTACTGTAGCATCGTATTGTCAAATCATGCACTAATTAGGCTTAATAAATTCGTCTCGCAAATTAGTCTCCATCTGTACAATTGGTTTTATAATTAGTCTATATTTAATACTCCTAATTAGTATTTAAACATTCGATGTGACAGGAATTTTAGGAGATGCTAAAGAAGCAAAAACCCCTAGGATTATACTCCTGATCTCCTATTAGTCGAGTGAATAAAACAATTTTAATTTTAGCTTGTTTTTGTGTGGATTTAATTAAGTTTGGCAGATCTACATACAGTGATATGTTTTGAGGCAGGGTCAAAGTTAAGTTGAACATTAGCAACTTCTAGCTTGACAATGATCTTAATATACAAGGATGCTATACTGTTTATCCCACATTCATACTGCTCATGAGGCTGGAACGAAATCTAGGTCACTAGATCTACACGAGCTGGTGTTCGATCTAATGCATGAAATGTTTCTCCGTATAGGTAACGTAATGCGCCTAGTTTGATTAACGTGTGCGTACCTTGGTAGGGGCCTTGTGGCCGCCCAGCTTGGCGATGGACTGCACCTGCAGCAAGAAGACGCGGCACTGCTCGTACAGGTGGAACAGGTAGTCCAGCCCGTTCTTCTTGGCTCGCGCCACCTCGCCGGGCTCCGTCACCACGAACGGGTGCTCCCGCTGCCTCTCCCCGCCGCCGCCGCCGCCGCCACCACCAGCGGACGACTCGGTCGACTCCGATGCGCAGCCGCCGTCCTCGTCGCCCTCGTCCTCCAGCACGTCCAGCGGCCTCAGCTCCCTCTTCCTCCTCGCCTTCTTGCCCTTCCTCGCTGCACCGCCTTTCTTCGCCTGCTTCTTGCCGGTCACCATCCTCCGGCCGGCCTCGTCGTCCGCCACGCCGCCGCTCGCCGCCGCGTCCCGCTCGTCCGACAGCACTGCTTGCAGCGAATGCATAAGAAAAACCAGCATCACTGACAAGCACGCACAACGACTCAACTAGAATGCACATTCTCTGAAACGGATGACCATTGTTGGCATGCATGCATTGCGATCACATCATCATGGGCCAAAAAATAAACCACAAAAATGGCTAAGAAAACCAGGTGACAAGGGCACAATAAAGATGTGATTGTCATGTATACCTTCTTGTGACGCGGCGTCCAGGGTGCTCCCGGCGTGGAAGCGGCCGCCGAGGGACATGACGCGGCCGCGCTCGGCGCGCAGCGCGGCGCGGAGGCCGAACCGCTCGCCGAGCAGCACGTCCCAGCGGAAGAGCCCCGCGAGCGCGGCCATCATGTCGTCGAGCTCCCGCTCCGTCATGCCCAGGAGCGTGCTCGCCGTGAACCCGAGCTCCGAGATCCGCGCAACCGTCGACGGGCGCACGCCGTACCCGGCCACCAGGTCCTCCAGCTCCCTCGGCGCGCCCACAGGCGGCGCGAGCGGCAGCGACGGCGGTGGTGGCGGCGGGGGCGCGGGCGCTGCGTGCGCCGGGGGCCCGAGGTCCCACCGGAACGGGTGCGCCGCCGAGAAGGCGTCGTTGGGATCCATGCGTGGGTGCAGCGTGCGTGCGACGGTGCAAGAGGCTGGCAACCGGGTGTATCTGCTTGTGCACCTTGGCAGGCTTGGCTTGGCTCGCCGTGCGTTGGAGGCTGTTATATAGAGGCTACTGTTTGCGAGCGTCGCTCTCCGGGCGCGGCCGCGGGCATCCGGTTGACTTGACAAATCCTCACTGGTTTCCTTGCTTTGCTACGCACTGGACTGTAGCTTTTGTGCATGCATTTATGCTGCCGTGTCTGCCGACTGCTCCGAGCGAGCGTGCCCTGCGCTACTGCTGCTATACGACGTGAAAACGACTTGTCCTGTAGAAAGCTGCGTCGTCTCGCGATTTGATAGTCTAGATTCTACGCCCCCCTACATTACGTGCTGGAACATAAAAAGAAGAAACGGCGAGCCTAATAATACACAGCGGCAGCGTGTAGTCCTGTCGAGGCGTACGTGGATGTTCAGGTTGCAAGCCTCGCAAGTCGATTTTCTCGCGCATCGACTGAAATTTGGGATAGGTGCGGACGACGTGGATGTTTTCATGTACGTACTCATGTTTGTTGGATATATCTCTCCGATCTTTTAGAATGAAGTTACTACAACCTCTTTAGGACGGCTTCCTTCAGAACCCATATGACGAGAGCTCTCTCGAGGCCTTCGACGGTCTCAGGTGGTCGACGCCCTCAACGAACCCGGCGGCTTCGGGGACCTCGGATCAGCGGGCTCCCGGACCTCGTATCAGCGATCTCCGGGACCTTGGCGGTCTCCGGGACTTTGGGGTAACCATGCCTCAAAGCTTCGGACTCTGATCAGAACACGTGCCCACGCTAATGATCTGTTAATAAGTATACAGATGAAAATTGAACGGTAGATTCTGTAGAGCACCAATTTACCCTTAGTTAACATCGTGCACCCAAGGGCAAGACGGTCTCTTGTACTAGGTCATTCCCAACGGGTGACTCCCCAGTTTCCCTCGAGGCTCGGCACTCATCGACTCGACGTAGGATGCCTCACGACTCTGAATGGGGAGAAATCATGTATCTTACATTGATTCCCGGATGCAAGGCCCGTCCATCAGCTAAACGTTCCTCTCTTTGTGTACACTTGACCTTCAAGACGTGTCTTCACCGGGACAGTAACCACATAAACACACGTATTCATGTTTGTTTCCAATAACATTATTGATGCTCTAACATGAGTACCATGTCACGTATAGGCTAGGCAAATTGTATCACGCCACAAACTAGGTTGGTGAAGTCAACCGAGGTCACGAGTGTGGTAAAATATGGCATGAAAAGAAGTCTAGGATACTAGTGAACAAAATCATGTCAGAGTGTTTACCGAAATATTAGTCAGAGTGTTTACCAAAATATTTATCTACCGTGTTAGGCATGTTTAATGCTAGAAAGGTAGTAGACTTGGACAAAACTCAGTTGACCGAGCCGAGCCGGGCTGGGCCGGGCTGGCCCAGGTTGACAAAAGGTCCGATATGTTTTGGCCCAAGGGCCACACCGATGGAGCTATATCGAGCTATGTTGGACCACTTGTTATTCTTGTATAAAAGTTAATGGAATAAATACTGGGACTAGCTAAATTTTTGCATAATGGTATGGTCATCACCTCATTGTACCAACCGTTAATTGTAGTCATGGGTTAGGCTTAGCCCGCTATGTTGAGGCTCAGGCCGAGCTTAGCCAAATTTGCTCAAATTTATACCTAAGCATGTGTCTAGTTTATGGGGGCGAGGATTAAATATTAATTAAAAATTAATGATCATTACCACTTTAAAAAAATTAGGAAAATGGGTAGGTTATAAGGGTAGGTGAAATGTTGCTGCCAATTGGCTCAAGTGGATCCATCCCAAAGGATTTGGGGGCTTAAGCCCCCCAAATGAGGACGGTAGGATGATCCAGTGTGCATTATGTTCCCTCGCAAGCTCACATTTGCACCATTCGATAAGCAAGTCCATGTGTCTTTGCTGAAGAGGAAGGCGCACCATAAGGAGGGAAACTATAAGAGGAAAGGAAATCATTGAAGACTGCTAGGAGACACTAAAGTCAAAAGATGGGCGATGGAAGCCTTCTAAGTTCTAAGATTAATTCTTTCACATGGCCATGCCGCTAGCAGAAAAAAATGGTGCTAGGTTTATGAAGAAGATCATGTGGCTAAGGGCCAGAGTTCCCGTGTTTTTCCTGCACTGCAGTTCTACCTGGGATGCGTGGGCCCTGCACTCCGCTGGCCCATGCGACAAAGGAAGAACTACATGTGTCATAACTAGAGGTGACTGAGGAGCTAGCTCGGCTTGTTATGGTTCATTTACTAACAAGCTAGCTCGAGCTCGGCTTGTTAAGGCTAACGACCTAAAATTCAAGTTTGGCTTGGTTTGTATGAAAAGCTCAATTCGGCTCGTTTGGCTAACAAGATGACAATCCTTCAACATTAATATTTAGATGAAATTCGATATTAAATAAAACATCATAACATAAACGTTGGTAGACTCAAACTACACTTAACTAGTACTTAGATTTGACCACAAGTTGAATGAAAATTTTATTTTAATTAAATAACAATAATGTTATTATATTGATAAAATATAAGTTTGGCATTGTCAAATTTGTCAAGACTAATAAGCTAATTGAACAGCCCACGAGCGGTTTGCGAGCTATCTCATTAAGAAAACGGGCTAAAATCAAGGCATCCATTTGTTTAGGAGGTCAGAGCCGAGCTGAATCAAACCTATGAAGTAGCTGAACTGCCTCACGAACGAAGCTTTTTGTTTGCCAGCTTAATCATAACTACACCCGATCCCTACAATGTATCAACGAAAGTGGCTCTTTTTTTATAGGTAATATGTAGTCTTTTTCTCCATCTCCCTAATTGTTGTTGCAACGGTCATTTTTTATAGATGTGGAAATTATATCAACAAACCATATTTTATAGTGCTTCCGTAACGAAATATTTATCACGGTTAACTTTTGGTCATGATGTTTGACTATTTATCTTATTCAAAAAACTTATTTTATTTATGGCTTACTTTATCAAAAAAATACTTTAAATATGATTTATATTTTTTTGTATTTGCATTAATTGTTTTTGATAGGATGAATGGTCAAACGTGGTGAGAAAAAGATCAACGGTGATAAATATTTTGAATTGGTGGGAATATTTTTCAAGTTCATTTCCGGGTACTGGACGGGAGAGAAAAGGAAGTGCGCATTCCTGCTTCGCGAGAGGAAAAGAAGGGAGACAAAAATGCTGAACAAGAAGCGAAAACGGAGTTATTGGATCGATCATTGGAGGGTATCCGGTAAAATGCAGTAGAGGGCACCCGCAATGCGTGCACGGACAAATGCAACTGATGCAGGTGCTCCCCAGGCTTTTCTGCCTCCCCCGCGCACCAGCATGGCAGCATGCAAGCGCAATGCTTGACAGGCCACTGGTACGCTGCCGAGTAGTACTCTCCCACTACGCAGTACGCACCACCATTGTCAGGAGGCAGGAGCCCAGACAGTGCAATTTGACTGGTTCCCTAGAGAGGAAAAACGTCTCGAACTTTGGCATTGAGTTAATAAGATGATTAGCACGATGGACCACTCAAAGGCCGTGGCTCCCGGTCCTTAACCGCGATCAAACCAGGTCCCCCCCCCCCCCCCCCCCCTCCTCTCTCTCTCCTCTCAAACAGTTCGTGTGCGTGAGCAAATTTTGTCCACGTACTGGCAGGGAGCCAATGCAAAGCCAGCATGTCTACCTGCTCCGGCACGAGCACGACGTGTACTTTCACTCACATCGGCAGAGCACGTACTCAAGGGCACCTGCGGCGTGGCTGACCAAGGGTCCAAGGGGCAGCATGGCCCCTAAGTATCATTCTCCACTTGAATCGAGCGTGTCTGCATGGGATCACTTGTTGGCTGGACGTGATCGGCCGATCCAATCAACTGGGTGTGCCCGTGGCAAAGGCGCAAGGCTATGGAGCGTAGCCGTGCGGTGTGGATGTGGATGCTGGCTGAGCTCAGCGCATGGCACAGCGGGTGAAAGGAAAAGGAACCGGAGGGATTGTTCCCTCGGTCACTCACGCGTGCGTGGGAATCAGCAGTTTACTTCATCGTTGGAATAGTAGCCTAAAGGCTGTAGTACCTATCTCAGTGCCTCTGGCTCTCTGGCACACGACGCCATTTCTTCAGGAGCAGTGGGGAACTGTAGGGCCCTGTAGGAAGCTCCACGATTTACCTCTCCTTGACAGTTGACACCACGATCAGTACCCGTATTTGCTTTAGGCTTTTCTTTTTCTGAGACGAAGTGCGAGATAAGCACGTGAAATCGCTTCCACCCTCTCCATACGGGCACGTCACTGTCTCATGAAAGCTAAAGCTGGGGGCGCTCAGTCAGGGCTCTCTAGTCTCCACCGCGCCGGGAATCTTTGACCACGTGCAATTGGCACAGAGAGATCAGATATTCTCAGCGATGCGCTCAGAAAGCCAGGAACCGCAGGAGCATGACCAATCGACACTAAACCACAGTGGTACTGACACTGTGCACAGTAGATGGTTAGAAGCATGGAAAATATATACTGGGACTGATGGTGCTAAAGTTTAGCAACCGTCACATGGATGCTTGATACTAATTAGGAGTATGAAACATAGGGTAATTATAAAATTAATTGCACATATGGAGTCTAATTCGCGAGACAAATCTATTAAACCTAATTAGTCCATGATTTGATAATGTGGTGCTACAGTAACCATTTGCTAATGATGGATTAATTAGACTTAATAGATTCATCTCGCGAATTAGACTCCATCTGTGCACTTAGCTTTTTAATTAGCTCATGCTTAGTCCTCCTAATTACATCCGAACATCCGATGTGACACTGCTAAAGTTTAGCACATAGTATCCAAACACCTCCATAGTGGTAGCTATACATACTCTCATGTTTGCTAGATTACCACAAAATGTGACGTGAAAATTTCAACTTGGGATCGGATCGGTCCGGCTAGAAACTTCGCTCCATTTTTGCTTTGCTCCTGCTTGTTCCGTCATCCAAGCCGAGCCACCCAAACTGACCGGACCGCCGGCCGCAACCACTACCAGTTCAGTAGCTCACCATACCGGCTCGGTCCCGGCCGTTCTGGCTGTCAGCCACCGGACCGCGCACCCTCCAGGCCTCTACGGACGACGGCTGCAACCACCGGAGCACTGCCGGGCTCCCGCGAGGCCTGCTGCATACCACTCTTGCCACCCTACTGGGCTGAAATCAGCCGGTGTATATAGAAGAGTGCACCCACCACGGCCCACAAACGCACAGGTGTGGAGGAGTGCCTGGTGCTTGGTGGCGCATCAGCTGAATTGTTCGCCGGATGAGTCAGAGGACGTGAGGACACTTCCGCAGACCGCAGTTCAGCTTGCCGCCGATACCAACCAAGCAAGCAACGACCCGAAACAATGTCTGCAGCTTCCTGTCCTACAGCGTTAAGGACTCCAAACAATCCAGCTAAATGCTGTGCTGCCAACAACTTGAATATGAAGCTGGTTTGAAGGCCTCGCGCGTTTACCGAAGGCGCCGAACTGAAACACACGACTAATTGGTTTACGATCCAGAAAAACAAGCTAAAAATCAGGCAGAACTGAAAGCTTATCTGCTCAGACGATCATTATGGAAGCAGCCGAACACTTGACTAATTGCTCCAAGCTCCAGAAAAAATTAATACAGGAAAGAGCGACAGACAATATGAAATAACACCTAGAGAAGATTTGAGCATTAGCATGGCACAAGGCACCGCTTATGGTATCAGGGTCAGCTAATGCGTTCTGCTCGTGATAACTGAAAATAGGGCGCACAGTATCACCGAGAAAGATGAACGCAGGCAACCGAACAAACTGATCAAGGGAACAAAACAGTGTATGGAAATTCCACCTGGCAGGAGGAATTTAAGATGACCAAGTGCTTAAAACTCCATTCCAGATTCCAAACGGATGCAGTAGTAACATTGAGGTCTCTCACGGCATAACTACTAAAGCAAGACAAAAATAGGAGGAACCACATTGTTTGGTGAGGTACATAAACAGCATAAGGAACAAAACACCACTTCAGTACCATCTGATGATGATCTCCTTAGATGTCTAGCCTGCATAGACAATGAACGCATTGGTTAGATGTGTGTAGAGGATTTCTTCATAATGCAAGCCGAAGGAATGTCACTGTGACAATCTTCCTCAATACATTATACTAGAAAAAAAGTTAAGGGCTGGAAATAATCCAATCATTCATGTGCCATACAAACAGGGCAAAGTTACTTCAGTGATGAAAATAAACCATTATGACATAAAAAATGTCCCCACTGCCAGAGAAGCTACATCATTTCATTCCACTGTTCATAAACAGTAACAACTTCAGAGAAACAAACATCCTTACAAAACCGATAACAAAGGGAAAGGGGTGAAGTAGAATTGGCCATCCCCACTTCCAAAAGGCAAGATTCAGCGTATGATTTATTGAAAACAGAATCCATCGCAGCATACTGAAGCAGACAACTATGCATCACCACAAGAAACAACGCAGCGGACCAACAAACATCCTAGAAGACAGAATAGATGGTTGAACTAGAATGACCATCCAGACTTCCTAAATGACACATGCCAACATACAACATAAGATTGTCTTGAGAAAAGAATCCATCACAGCATATCGAGACAGACAATTATACATGACAACAAGAACCAATGGGCCACGTTAAATTTTCCAACTTGGACTGAAAAAATAATCACAACATAATACTGCAGACTAAACATACATCAATACTGAATTTGGCTTTAACAAAGCATACTGAAACAAATCATACAGCCAAACATGAACACAATAACACTAGTGCTGGTCTCATGTAAGTTTCAGAAATCGAGCCAAACAATGCAAGTAATAGCATGATAACAAGAAGAGCTGACGTATCTCACCATTAGGCGGAGGGGATTTCGACCTCGCCGTCATCGATCTCCTGTTGAAGATCCTTGGGGTCCTTGCCGTCGACGGTGCAGCCGACGCTGACGCAGGTCCCGAGAATCTCCTTGACGGTGCCGGCCAACTCCTTGGCCATGGACCTGGACCTCATGGTCCTGGCGATCTCGATGACGTCGTCGAGGGAGATGTTGCCACTGTGCTTGATGTTCTTGACCTTCTTCCTGTCCCTCTCGGGCTCTTTAAGCGCCTTAATGACGAGCGCCGCGGCGGAGGGCACGACGGAGACCTTGGCCTGGCGGTTCTGGACGGTGAGCTTGACGGTGACACGGAGGCCCTTCCAGTCCTTGGCGGTCTCCTTGGCGATGTCCTCACCGATCTTCTTCGGGGAGAGACCGAGCGGGCCGATCTTGGGGGCCAGCGACGACGCCGCGCCCACCTCGCCGCCCGTCACGCGGACGAAGACCTCCACCACCTGAGAGGGGTCCAACTTGGGCGGCATGGCTGCTGCTTGCTCGAGCTAGGGGAGGCGGCGGCGGGGTGCGGGTAGGGTTTGGGAGCCTGAGGACTGGCGGCGGCTTAGGGTTTCGACACCGCAGCGTTATATAGCTGCTCAGTTTCGTCTCGCGGTGCGCGTAATGGTTTTGGGCCTTTTCGGGCACTTAGGAGGCCCACTTAAAGCCCAGTTCATTCAGGGCAGCACAAACACCTGTGTGGACCCATTTTGCTTTGATCTTTGGGCCATGGAGTTGATTCGGTATTGCCCAGATGGCGGTGATCGGGCCGTATCTTCTCGACCGAATGCTTCACTTCTGCAACCTGCTTGAACAACAAGTCCCCGGGCTAAAGACGTGGAAACATAGGTTTGGGCCACGAGAAGTTTGGATCCGAGACGATAAGACAAATCACGTACGGTGTCAACAACAAAAAAGGGATCCAAACCCTTTCAAAGCCCCCCCCCCCACCCCCACCCCAAAGAAAAGGGTAATATCCACATCAATGAGATGGAATGGTTCAAACGTGTGTCGACCTCACACCTCTCTCCCAAGGAAAACGAAAATCTCGCACGACCGGATCACCCTTCCGATTCCGACGCGTCGGTCGTGGCCGGCGCGGGCCGCGCTCTTTGACGTGCCGCGTGCGCCGCGCGTTGGCAGTCTCGGACTACCGGTCAAAAATTCTATCGCAGCCGCGGGTCTTTTTCGTCGCAGCGATTCAAAGCGGGGACGAGATCACGACGTTTCCCGACCGGCGAAGGGTGACAAGTCACGCGTGCATGGCCCGATGCTTATCTTATCTCTCGTTCCCGATCGGAGGCTACGCGCCAGTGGCGCCACCATGCATCGTGCTGGAGGTATCATCTCCCTATGCTATGCTTCGCTCCAAACAGCGCGTGGAAAGGGGCGAGGGCATCCTCGGCCGAGTCGTGTCCGTGGCACGGCGCTGCACGGCACGGCTCGCGCAAGTTGTCGTGGAACAAGTGCGCCAGAAATTCCAGCGAAGGAATCACGTCGCATAAATGTCGTTGTGCCGTGCGTTACGAAAACATGGCATAGATGCATACGGATATTGAAGGGTTTTTTTTCTTCTTTGCAATAAATACCTCATCCAGGGGTAATGCGCCTAGTCTAGTCTTTACTGTACGTACGTCTGTCCCACCACGCTGTTCATTGCTTTCACCAACGCCTCTGGCAAACCAATAATACGCGGCTCCGCAGACACCACAGCACCTCATTCTTCTCGTCTTATAAAGTTGAGCGCTCGCAATTCATACGTACAATTGCCCTGGAATCCATGTACTAGATTTTGGCCCCGTTGCACTTGCACCGACCACGCGTTTGGTTGCTTGAGCTGTCCGAGTCAATGTTCGGAGGCTAATTAAAAGGACTAAATATGAGTTAATTATAAAACTAATTGCACAGGTGGAAGTTAAACGGCGAGACTAATTAATCCATCATTAGCGAATGGTTACTGTAGCAGCACATTGTCAAATCATGGACTAATTAGGTTTAATAGATTCGTCTCGCCGTTTAGCCTCCATCCGTGTAATGAGTTTTGTAAATAATCTATGTTTAATACTTCTAATTAGTATCTAAACATTCGATGGGATAGGTGCTAAAGTTTAGGGGTGGGAACAAAACACCCCCTAAATTCCCCTACATTAGAGCAACTCCAAGAGGCGGCTAATCTTACCCTCAATACTTTTTTTAGGAAAAAAAGAAGAAAAAACGAACTTCAACAGTCCACCCAAACCTTCCCCAATTTTTTAGCAACGCTAAAAAACAACCTACCACCGCGTATATTTTAGCGTTGACTTTCCTCCCCCAATCCTGATTTACCCGCACGCTCGCGCGTCCCTTCCGATGGGCTCAATACGATGACGTGGCCTGTTTTAAAATATTAGGGGCTATTTATTAGCGATGTGTTGTGGATTCATATGTTTTGGGGGAAAATTTCTTTTTTAAAAAAATCTCAATATATAATTTTAGGGAAGAATTTTTTGAAGCAATCTTGAAGTCGCTCTCAGCGTACACCTACGTACGCCGCAGTGGTTGGTTTTCCAATCGCATCGATCTGACCCATGAGGCTATGATTCATCGCGCTCGGACGGCGAGATTCTATCCCAGCAGACTGCAGTGTATACAGCAAGTAGCGACCGCTCCGAGTAGCCGGATGGCCGGGGCGCACCCCGTACAAGCCGCATCAGGTTCCGGGCGGCGGTGGCACTCGAGGACGGCGCGATGCCATTGCCGTCCCATCATCCCATGCCGCGGGAACGCGACGTGTCGAGCGCCCGCCCGCGCAACCCAACAACCGAGCCGGGCGGTATCTCTGCGCTATCCCGAGCGTACACACTTAACCCTGAAGAAGCCCGGGGCATGGAGGTAGCCATAGGATGGGTCAGCGATGGCATCTCGCAACGGCACGGATGACGCGAGATGCCTCGCGACGCGGCTGCAGCGGCCGGCGCCCTGGCCGCGCCGTGTGTCATCTACGCGGCGTGCATGGCGTTGGGGCGACGGTTTCGGACACGACGAGGGATGGCTACCTCATGGCTGCAGCCGTGTGCCTACGTCCGTCACGTGACTTGTTCCTTTACGTGCCTCCGGCACGGTGCTTAACTGCTTATCCAGTGGATAGATAGCATCTGGCATGGGACGTGCCCTTCCAGAACGGCTGCTGCAGGTAGCCCTGACGTCGCCGGCAGAACACTGGCCTGCAGCGTGTGCGGGCTGCTGCAGACGCTTCCTTTGCCGTTCCGGCATCCATCTCCTTCCTTCACCAGCGCGATAATTGCCTGCCACGATTCAGGATCGATCGCCGCAAGATGTTGCGGACTCTGGAGTCAACGAAAATACAGTAAACGGCAGAGGGGGCAAATCACTGAAATCTTGAAAATTGACTGGACAGTTAACACCTCTGTCAGTCACCTAACCCGCGCTTCGTTGTCAGCCTGATCCACTACTCCCACGCACACGATGACGGCACGTGCGGGCTGACGTGGAAGGGACTTGCCGCGGGGAGATGGGTTTGGTCGGCGGCGCTGCATCAGCATCTCAGGGCGGGCATATTCTCTGATGATGCGCCCCGCTAAACTACTCGTCCCGGTACAGTCCGGAGTACTGCCCCCACCAGGTAGCGCAGTGCCGCGAAGGCGCGAAAGAGGAGACGAGATCCGGCGGCTCATTGGCTCATTGGTCATGGCCTGTTTGCTTCTTTAATAATATGCCGGATTCTCATAGGTTTGGGCTAATGGTGGCAGCCGTACACGCGTTGTCTTTTATGTTTTGTTTAGGTAGCGTTTGTGAGTATTAAATGTAGACTATTTACAAAATCCATTACACATATAGAGGCTCAACGGCGAGATAAATCTATTAAGCATAATTAATCCATCACTAGTAAATGTTTACTGTAGCAACACATTGTCAAATCATGAACTAATTAGGTTTAATAGATCCGTCTCACCGTTTAGCCTCCACTTATGTAATAGATTTTGTAAACAGGCTATATTTAATACTTCTAATTAGTATCTGAATATTCGATGTGACGGGTGCTAAAAATAAGTAAGAGTAACCAAACCAGACCTATTAGTTTGTGTTGATCAAGATCTGACCTCCTCCTTTTCCGAAGAAAGAAAAGGTACTGCACTTGTAATAGCTTATGAATGATATGGATTATGGAAACGGGGTAAAAAGGAACTGAAGCCGAATGGTTGTTGGTTTTCTTTTCACTCCCGTTCTTTTCTGACCGCATGGCATCCCTCATCATGCTACTGGGAAGTTAGCACAGTATCATAGCTGAAAACGGTGGATAAGGGAATTGGGAAGTTTGACTCTTGCTGATCGAAATTTCCGCCCCCCATGCGAAGAACTTGATGCAGTATCTCTCCCTCGGCGTCCTATGGTCAAACCATCCACCGTCCATTCCCCTGTCACGGATTGAATAATGTAAATTCCTGAAGTAAGCCATTATTAGACAAACAAATGCTCCGTTACGTCTGCCATTCCAGCCTGCACGACCGGGGATAGCCGAGCTGTTATTTTTCTACGCACACTTGCCACCAAAGAAATGCAAGCACGGAAAGCGCCATTTCCCAGGGGATGAAAACCACACAACAATAGCATACTCTACGAGCAGCAACACACCTTTGACAGCTTGACGTTAACGCAATGATCGGACGGTCCAGCGTTGGAGGGGAGGTCCCAAGATGCCGTCTCCCTCCGGACAGCGATGCCGCTGGCCGTTGGTACAATGGTAGGTATTGCGACGCACAGCTGGCTGTCCCAATCGCAGTGAACACCAACGGTTGCCGTCAAGCAATCCCCGTTCCGTCTGCTTTTTGTCTATGCCGCCGCTGTATAGCAGTAGCAGGCGCTGTACGGTGGTGCGGCGGCACCGGGCATGCCGGTGCCTTCAGCCTGCAGCCCCCCCGGGGCCCGGAGCGCTATAAAACGGGGGGCAGCCGGAGGAGTGCAAAGGAATTGAAAACCCACCACTCCCTTTCGACTTCTTCCCCCAATCTCGCAGTCGCAGCACAGGACTGTTCGTCCGTCCGGCGATTCATCTTCTGCGCTCCCTTCCCTCCCGAACGGTCGGTCCTTGCATGGCAGCAGCGGCAAGCTCCAAGGGGCGGGCGATCGCTGGAAGCTTCGTCAGCCGCGTCCTGGCCGGCAAGGCCGCCGCCTCCCCGAGGTACATGCCGAACGACGGCCACATGCCATGCCCGCTTGCGGTTATTGTCGTGTGATTTATTTTCGCCTAGTTCTTGTAGGCGATTGTTCTTGCTAAGCTCGCCCAAGATCTTCTTGTTGCAGAGAGATTTGTTTTTAGGCCTCCTAGCTTTGCTTAGTGTTGCTTGCAGCTTTTCCTCCGACAAGGGAGTAGGAGTATTTCTGTAGGCGAGTGTTCTTGTTAAGTTCGTCCATGATCTTGTTGTAGCAGAGAGACTTGCTTTTTAGGCCATCCTTTAGATTTGCTTTCGGGCTTTCGGTGCTTTGCATAGCGTTCCCTGCAGCTTTTCTTCCGACATGGTAGTACGAATGTTTAGCTTTTGTGGTTAACCACTGATTCAGCAGATAATCTTGTATTCTGTCGATTTATTATGCGATTATATGTCTAGACGTTACTGCTAAACTTAGCAATTTGCAGAAGGATCGTCTTCTTACATGATCTAGATACGGCAATCCTCTGCGTTGGGAACATCGCCCAACTGTTTAGTGATCATCTGACCGTGTGAGAACACAATAGGCAAGAGCACCTGGAAACTGGAAGGCTGGCACTTCACCTAATCACCTTGCACGCTCGAACTAGCAGAGTCCCGATCGATCAAGTGAGATCCACGGAGATATTTTTACTGCCCACTTCAGTCCATCAAAATCCGCCAAAAAAAACTCTTGCCTCTGCTAGGGAGGAAAAGGCCAGGCCCCACACTGACCACACTCCACTCCAGCTCCAGGCGCACCCACACAAAGAAGGTGAGAAGCAGCAGTGGCGACACAGCCACGCACACAGGATGTGTACACCAAGCCGCGCCCAACGCTTCACTTTCGGAGAAGTTCTGGGTGGCGAATCGGAGATAGAGATGGATAGATGAGTCTGGTGCGCGGTAGTTGTCGGTTGTCGCTCCACCCGCCATCCGTCGCTCAGGTTTCCACTCAAAGGTTTCTTTCTCTTGGTTTCCACTCAAAGGTTTCTTTCTCTTGAGGCCTGAGGCAGAAGTGGGTCTCCGTCTGGCCGTGGGGCCCGAGAACCAGAAACCTCCGCGTCCGGCGGGCCCATCCTTTCGCGTCCGGCCCGTACGATTCCCTTTCGATCCCATCATCGCTGGATTTGCTGTGGGCTGTTCTGCACAGGGCCGACGACCGGGTCGGGGCCGTCCGTTGCCGGGGCCTTCTGCTATGTGACAAGCCCATCGGACGGTGCAGGGTGACCGGGGCGTGGTGCGGTACGGATGGGACTCGATCCGGTCCCGCCTCGCTCTTATCCGCACCCACCGAACAGCGAGCTGCTTCGGCCGTCGTGTCGTGCCCTCGCCTTCTCTCGCTCGCTCGCGTATCGTCTTCACGGCCCGCCCATGTGCACGCGCGCGCGCGCCCGTGCGTGGAGCGGTGGAGTTGGAGGTGGAGGCGGAGGCGGAGGCGGGGGCACGTGCGCCATCGCCATGGGCTGGTGTGCCGCTTCGTGTTTGCTAAGGTTTTTTTTAAAAGAGTTTGCTAAGGTTTTGGCATGCAACGCCTCGTGCGTCTTCAAAATTTCTTGCGAACATGAAACAAGTGCTAGCAGTAACCTTGATTCAGGAGAACTTGAACCTGTCGCACGGTGCGCACAATGCAGCGAACGAGATCAGTCTGCCTTGGTATCGGGATCCCGGGGTTGTCCTGGTTTCTGTCGTTGTTTTGTCGTGACATGTCCTGGGATTGTGGTATCATCGTTGCTTGCAGAACGATTATTCATTCATCGGATCTTAAGCACTCTTGTTAAAACCATGTTTGTTACAAGGATCGTCAGACACTCGTTTGCTCGTCCACCATTTCTGAGTTCTGACTGGATGCGACCTTGTGCAGGAGGGCCGTGCACGCCTCGGCGTACGACAAGAACCTGGAGGACCAGGTGCGCCCGGCGTTCGTGCCGGACGATGTGATCGGCGGCGCCGCCAACCCTGACAAGTACTGGGGCCCCCACCCCAAGACCGGCGTGTTCGGCCCCGCGGCGGTGGACGCCAACAAGGCCGCCGGCGCGCCGGACGCCGCCGCGAATGGTGCGGGCTCGGTGCTGGACCAGAAGGTGTGGTTCCGCCCCCTTGAGGACGTCGAGAAGCCTCCCCCCGCCGCCTGAGGCCGGCCGTCAGCCCACTGCCGATAAGTTTGTGTGAGAGCCCGGCACTGATACTCCTATCACTCTGCTCCGCTGGGCTCCCTTGCTTATCGACCGCTATAATACTGCTTGGAAGTAGTAGTGTGGCTGTGCTAATACTGGGTTTATGGTAGTAGTATCAGGCATGGCGTGCATCAGGACTGGTAGTAGCTGTAGTAGCAACGTGATGCTCGTGCCCGTGCCTGTGCCTGTAATAAGAGCAAGCAGGAGATGCGCGCATGTCCTGCTTGTGGGTGTGATGTACCTGCGTCCTTTATCCGTGTTATATAAGTGTTCGGGTCACTGGTTTGCGCATGTTTCATGTCCTCGATGCCGTTCAATTATGGTTGGTTTCGTTTTGGTTTGAAATCAAATCAGTCCGTATCAGGAATTCAGAGTAGAGGGCGACATGAATCCAATCGGTGATTGTTTAGCAATCGGTAACCACGATTGTCACGTGATTACGGCTGAATTGGAGTGGGCGAGTGGCTGGTGCTGTATCGACGTGTTTAACGTTACGATGAGTTCGTCGCCTGCCCTGCCTCTTCGGGATTGAATATTTTCGTGGCAGTGAGGTTTTTGGTCAATTGAGCATGCTATATTGACATTTCTTCAAAGCTTTTCGAATCTGACATTAGGTTTGTAAGTATGTTCTGATCTTGCTAATCTATGACATGAATTCTTTTTCTGATCTGCTCTTTTTTTTTCGGAGCAAGGATCTGCTTTTGTTAATCTGCACGTTTGGTAGGTTTGTTCCACCAAACTCAACCACGAACACAGATGGTTTCATTCGACGGCGTGTTGGTGCTGCCTGGAACGGAGCGCGCAAATGTGGGTTGGTGTTGCCTGTGGCTGTGATACACTAGTGTCCCAATCCGTGCTAGTAGTGCAGGTATTCGATAACAGCTAGTATAAAGATTTCCAGATACGTGCGTGTACGGCTTCTTTTCTGTTTTTGGTTTGAAATCGCTGTCATTGGCATTCATGGTTGAGGACGACGTGTGAGAAAAAACCACATGGCTGAATCAACGATTGAGTGGTTGTGACTTGTGTGTGACTCGTGACAATGGTTACTGTTTGATCGACGTGTTCCGCGTTTGGGCATCATGTAGCTCCAATATAGTGGTATAGTGGATCCAATAATATATTGTGGCAGCGACGCTGTGGCCAACTGGAGCACTCCCAATTTGGCTGTGGACGAGCCAAATTTGTGACGAGCCACACAACCTCGTGGCAGGGTCAAATTTGTTTCCGTGCCTCGGATAACCTGGCTGTGGACGAGCTCCATCTGATGGTAGCATTTCGATCTGAATCTGAATGAAGATGCGTGCAGGATTTAAGAATGGTGGCCGAGGAACAAGGACCATATGTATTCATGTGGATTGTTACTGTGGCAGACAGGTTTAGAGCATTCCACTTCATGTTCAGATTATTTTCCGAAATTCAGATTCGTCCAAACTCCAAACGCAGATAGCTGTACCTGTACTCTCGAATTTTGCCGATTTGAATTCTGAAGGCCTGAAATCACACGTTCTGCTGAGGCCCGTGGAAGGGATTGTTGGGGGCAGAAAAAGTGTACAGTTAACTTTACTGCATCCAAAGGGAAGATACCACATCGAGCAAACGATGCTTCATGACTCATTTCCAAACAGTCTGATGCTACCTTGTTATTGCACGATACATAAATATATATAAGCAGGTTTTCCCAACGAGTAATGGGAGTTCAAAATAAGACAGGCAACCAACACCAGCAAACCACTCACAGTTCAAAGCTGGGTACTAGCCTACGATTAGACTTGACAAAATACAGCCGAATCGCCTCATGCCTCTCCAAGCAAACACGCAAACACACGAAAGAACAAGCACAAATATAGGTTAGATGCCAAGGTCGGAGAAACCATGGTTTCAGAACAACCTGATACCATCTGGCACGCAAATATGATATGGTCAGAGTTCAGAGCCGCGGCTTCTTCTCCGGGTTAATGCTGTTGCAGATTCAGGTTCTGCAGCTGGCCCTTTGTGTGGGATCGACACACATTCTCGTCCACTCTAGCAAGGGCCACCCTCTTTGCTTCTTTGTTCTGCAAATTAGAGGCAGTTCAGTATTCAAATCAGATATCAGAATAGTAACAGAGTGGAGCTGATTGGTTCATTACCTTCTGGGCGTTCAGCCCCTCCTTGAGCTTGGTTTTGAGCTGCCGTAGGCTAAATGCGTACAAATCCACAGATTTCTTGTTCACCTTTACTGCCTTCTCATCTTGCATTACCACAAGTTCAGTAGTGTTCTTCTCGATGGTGTTCTTGCACACTGATGCGTCTGCAGCTATGGACGCAGCTGGCTCCACAGTGATGATGCTATTGGACAGGGACTCAGTGGCATCATCAACCAGTGCTGGAGTTATGCGATCTTTGGATTCTTCTGAAACATCGAGCTCTTCATCTGTGATCACAACTGCCTTATCCTCCTCAACAACTTCACCCTCTGTCCCTGTGAGTTGTGGCATTTTGTCATCAGTTGCCACTTCCTTCAATTCATCAGTTTCGGAATAATCACTAACATCAGCGTCATCCATTGTAACTGTGCTCTGTTGCTTCTCATCAATGATCAGTGTTGTTTTCTCTTCACAATCTGTTATTTTCAAATCAGGCACACTGTCAGAAGTGAGTACTTGTTCAGCATGAACAAAAAAAGTTTGGAACTGATCTTCCTCGACTTCCTCATCGGTAACTGTGCTCTGTGGAACCTCCTTAGCAGTCACAACTGCCTTATCCTCCTCAACAACTTCATCTGTCCCTGTGAGTTCTGGCACTTCATCAGCAGTTACCACTTTCTTGTGTTCATCGGCATGGACAGCATCAGTTTCGAAATGATCATCGACAACATCTTCATCCATTGTGACTGTGCTCTGTTGCTTCTCATCAGCTATCAGTGTTGTCTTGTCCTCCTCAGTTGGTTCACAATCTGTTATTTTCAGATCCGGCACACTGTCAGCAGTGACTACTTGATCATCATGAACAAAAGCAGTTTGGAACTGATCTTCCTTGTCGTCCTCATCCATTTTACCAGTGCTCTGTGGCACCTCCTCAGTGATCACAGCTGCCTTGTCCTCCTCAAGAACTTCATCATCTGTCCCCGTGGATTCTGGCACTTCATCAATAGTTACCACTTCCTTATGTTCATCAGCATGAACAACATCAGTTTCCAAATGGTTGTCGACAACATCTTCATCGATTGTAACCGTGCTCTGCTGCTGCTCATCAATGATCATTGCTGTCTTCTCCTCAACTTCACAATCTATCATTTTCACTTCCGGCAGACTGTCAGCAGCATGAATAAAAATAGTTTGAAACTGATCTTCCTCGACGTCCTCATGCATCGCAGCTGTGCTCCATGGCATATCATCAGTGATCACCACCACCTTTTCCTCCTGAACATCTTTGCTGTCCGTTACTGTGACTTGGGACACACTGTCACCAATGACCACTTCACTCGGTTTATCGGCATGACAGATATCAGCGTACAGGTTTGTTTCCTTACCATCCTCATCCAATGCAGCTGGGCTCTCAGACATCTCACTAGTGATGTATCCTGCCTTCTCCACTTCAACACAGCTGATATCAATTGAGCAACCAGAAGGAATGGCCTCAGCCACTGTTTCAGGCAGTGCCATATCAACAGCCACATCTCCCTTCTCCTGAAAAGAAACACCGTCTTCAGTATTGACCTCATTGGTCTCCTCTTCAACAAACAGTTTGATATTCCCTGACAAATCAACAAGAACAGACCCATCTGCCAAGTCAGCCTGCAACTCATCAATATCATCTTCCTTGTCCTGACTGACAATATCATCTTCTGCATTAGCCTCACTGGTTTCCTCTGTGCCATGTAGTACTTCATTAAAATTCCGCATTTCACTTTCATGGTTAGCATCATCAGTGACAACTTCCTCAATGTGGTCTTCTGTTGGTGAGGCCTGCACCCCCTGGATGATGGACACCATTTCCATCTCTTCACCGGCATCATGGTTCTTATCGGACACCCCCTTGTCCAATGACCCGCAGGATCCTTTACCATCCTGAAAATTGGCACATTCGTCCTTCTCAGCTGCCTGTTCTGTTGCCATTGAAACGAGACCCATGATAGGTGAATCCTCCTGGCTGGCCAAAGGAGCAAGACACTTCTCAACACCCACTTGTTGTCCTTGCAGTGTTGAATGATCCATGGATTCCTGATCGGTCACAAGTAGCTCTTGTGCCGGGGTCTCTTCCATCAGTATCTCATCTTCAATGATCACCACATCTGAAATTCCAAATTGAACAACAATGAAATTCCAAATTGAACAGCAATGAAATTCCAAATTGAACAATGAACACAAAAACAGGTACCAAGAAGAAATGGGAGCGGACACATCATGTGCATGTCTCACCTTCATCTTTTTGTTTTTGCTCTCTCTTCTGAGGGCCAGAATCCTCTTCCGGGTCTTCAGGGTTATCACATCCCACGTCAGAAACTGGAGCAGGCACAGCCTCTGTATAAGAGATGACGCAAGGTTCAGAAATCAAAATTGGCATAAGCAAAACCAGCGCTCAGTTCGTCCACAGAAATGAATTGATTGGGATCAAGTCAATCTTGTTAGATATTGTTGAAGTTCAAAAGTAATCGACTCAAAGAGATTTGGTTCGGCCAGGTAGTTGTAGATAGATTCGTTGCTATCTTGTTATATAATAAGTTTGTAACTAGAATATCTTGTAGATAAAGTCCTGGCTGGACTGGACCCTTGGGGCTATATATTGTAATCTCTCCCTTGGAGTGTAAGATACTGTTGAAGTTCACCTTGTGGCTTTTCTTGTTCCTCCTGCTGCGAAATGGTCTTCTTTACCGCCTTCCTTCTTGTCGCCTTTGGCAGCGCCTTCTCCTCTGCCGCTGCCACCGCTTTCATAGTTGGCTTACGGTGACGAGTGGCCCGCATGGGCACAGCCTCCTCGGTCACACCCACTGCCTCAGCTTTACTTGCTGCAGCCCTTCTTCTCGTAGCCGGAGAATCTGCAGGGGCGGGAGCGCACTGGTTGGCACCACGCCGACCCACGCCAATTGCAGGCGCTTCATCGTCCTTCTCATCCGGCTTCGTGTCCTCCTTTTCCTCGTCCTCGCAATCGTCCAGCCTGATAACCTCGGGTGACTTGACAGGAACGCCGTGGCCACGTGGGATCAGAGCCCGTGGCTCATCCTCTGCTGCTACCTTGCCTGACACAGCAGGCGCGCGCCGAACACGCCGGCAGGCACCGCGATGACCAACGCCCAGTGCTGGCACGTCTTCCTCCTCCTCCTCTGGCTTCGTAGCTGCTTTTTTATCCTCCTCTTCGTCGTTCAGATTGACATGGCGATCGCGAGGAATCGGTGGCGCCTTCTCCTCCTCTGTTACCTTGCCCGCCGGCTCAGCCAACGCTGGCGCGGGTCGAGCGCGCCGGCTGGCACCGCGACGTCCGACGCCAAGGGCCGGCGCACCATCCGTTCCAGCCTCCCGCATGAGCTCCTTCTCCTCCTCCTCACAGTCATCCGGTCTGATGGGCTCGGACGACTTGACCGCACCGCGGCGGCCGCGCGGGGCCGGGCTTCCATCTTTCTTCCTCTGCTCCTCTACCGCCCCTGCCGCCGCTGACTCTGCTGCCAACTCTGGTCGAGCGCGGCGGCTGGCAGCGCGCCGCCCAACGACAGGGGCTGGCGGATCCTCCTTGTTCGTCTCCCGCCTCCGATCCTCCTCCTTGCTGCCGCCCTGCTTGTCCTCCGCTTCCTCCGCCTTTCCAACCGGTACGGCCACCGAAGACGCCACGACAGGAGCAGGCCGAGCGCGCCGGCTGGGACCGCGCCGCCCAACTGCAAGTGCCGGCGCGTCCTCCTTGGCCGATTCTTGCTTCTCATCCTCCTTGCCGCGGTCCGTCTGGACCGCCTTGACCGTCACGCGGCGGCCGCGCGGGAGCGGGCTCCCCTGCTTCTCCCGCTGCTGCTCATCCGCCGCTGCCGCCTTAACCTCTGGCGCAGGAACGGTGACGGGCTCCTTGACGTACTCCCCGATCCCATCAACCTGAAATTACGGAACGTGTAAGCTCGCAAGCTACCCGCCGTGCCCAGATCTGAATTCGACGCGCGTGATGGGACGGGACGAGCGAGCGAGGGGCGGCTTACTTACCGTGGGGAGCGCGGCGAGGGCCTCGGCCATGGCGGCGTTGGTCATGTTGGCGCGGACGCCGTTGCGCTTGCACAGCGCCTGCAGGTCGCGGCGGGGGAGCGCGAGGAAGTCCATGCTCTCTCTACCTGCTGCGGGCGGCGGCAATCCTCCTCCTCCTGTGACTCCGTCTTCTCTCCGCCGTGTCTCCTTCTCCTCTCGTCCGATCTGGGTAAGTTCAGCTGGGGTGCGCAGCTATTTGAAATCCGCGATGGGTCATCCGGAAAAGCGAAGGAAGGGAGCGTGGGGGTCGGATATAAAGGCAACTGCGGCCGGATTTGAATTCGAGGAGCCCGACCGTTGGAGCGGCCTGTTTATTCCCTCGGATTTTTTTCCCCTCAAAAAACTTGGCAGGTGGTGGGCGTGGACCCCACATTATCGGACTACTGTAGTACTGTATCCTGTTGGTCGAACCACAAGAGGCCACGTGGCTTACCTTGCTCTCGAGTCTCGATCAGAAGTCTAGGCGTCTAGCTGCGTCCGAACACGATGCATTTATTTTGAATTTCAAAAATCGAATGACTTGCTGCCACGGATTTTCTTCCAAGTATGTGTTCCGTTGGAATTTAGGGTCTGTTTAGTTCCCAAAATCCTAACTTTGATACTATGAAAAAAGAAGATTCTTCATCACATCAAATTTGCGGTACATGCATGGATAACTGAATGTAGACGACATCAAAAACTAATTGCACAGTTTGGTTGTACTTTGCGAGACGAATCTTTTGAGCCTAATTAGTCAATATTTGGACAATAATTCACAAATACAAACGAAACGCTACAATGTGCTACAGTGTTAGCACAGTGATTTTGGACAACCAAAATCAGGCAACTAAACAAGGCCTTATTCAGAGTTGAATCTTGCATTTTCTTCCCCAGATGGCGATTCGTTGGTCTCCCGGGACTTTTTTCTCACCGCCTCAACTCCCGGTGTCCTTTACTAGTGTGTATGTAGCGTCGTCTGGCCCGTATAAGAACCCCACCTCTTTTGTACAGCTTCAGCTTGGCCCAACATTGCGACGGGCATTCCAGGCCTAAAAATTATAGGATACTTCCGCGCGCGCTCTGATTTTTTTTAATAATGGATAAAATCCGGCTTCAACATCGAGGGGAATCAGTTCATAATTTTTACAAGTAGTCACTCATACACAAATTTTAGACAATATCAACCGACTCAAAATCCAATTCTCAAATTGAAGAACCATCCATTTCAACTAAAGAAACATGCCATCTCGAAAGATTGACATGCTGAGATGAAGAAGACTCTATCGTTGTGAATAGTACCTGCAAAAAAGTTTTGATCGAGATTTATCAAAACAACTTCATTTCTAATTAACCATATTGTCCAATAAAAAACGCGCTCTCTCATGAACAAACACGGTCATTGATTCGTTGGCAAATGCGCAGTATTGCTGCATTTTTTTCCCGAGGCATATATCATATGATGCACGGATGTCCTGTTGCCGATCCATGTTTCAACTTACACTACAGAAAAGAAAAGAAATTGAACCAAAAAAAAATCAATAACAACCCCGGCCCGTCGCTACCACGTACGTAACACAATGGAGCGCACAAATAATGCCGTTGCCTATGCACCTACGCATTCCTAGCAATCTCTAAAATCTTTGTGCACAAACGCGCCATTGCGCAACACCCACTGCAAATTCCACCGTCTTGACCTTGTGCGCGACGAAGCAGAGCCTGAGCGCGCGCTCCATCCGGATCACGACACGACCGTCTTGACCTTGTAGTTCCTTGCGAAGGCGCTGTACACGACGAAGTTGAGCGTGCACAGCGCCGCCATGGTCCAGAAGAAGTAGTCTAGGTGCCCCTCGTTGAGGTTGTTCGCGATCCACCCGGGCCGGCCGCCGGTCGCGGTGAGCGCGTCCACGACGGCGTAGATGAGCGAGCTCATGTAGCTGCCCAGCGCGACGGTGAGCAGCGCCAGCGACGTGCACATGCTCTTCATCGTGTCGGGGGCCTCAGTGTAGAAGAACTCCAGCTGCGCGATGTAGCAGAACACCTCCGCGCCGGCCAGCACGAAGTACTGCGGCATCTGCCACAGGATGCTCACGGCCTCGCCGCGGCCCGCGGCGGCCAGGCGCTTCGTCTCCACCAGCGCCGCCACGGCCATCGCGCACGCCATGAGCAGCCGCCCGGCGCCCATCCGCTGCAGCTGCGACGGCTCGCCGCGGGACGGGGAGACGGCCCGGAGCGCCGGCACGATGGCGGAGCCGTAGATGAGCACCCAGGCCCAGGACGCAGAGCACCTCGAAGGACACCATCGACGCGGCCGGGATGGTGAAGGACGCCACCCGCATGTCCATGGCGCCGCCCTGCTGCACGAACGTGGTGTTCAGCTGCGCGTACGCCGCCGACAGCACGATGCTCGTCGCCCAGATCGGCATCAGCCGCAGCAGGATCTTGAGCTCCTCCACCTGCGTCACCGTGCACAGCCTCCACGACGACGACCCCGCGGCGTCGGCGTCCGTCACCTCCTCCAGGTCCGAGTCGGCGACCACGGCCGCCTTGTCGAGGAACGCGAACTCGTCGGTGTGCGCGATCTTGGGCTGGTCGATCTTGTCGTGGACCTCGTAGAGGAGGCCGGCGTCGGAGGGGACGCGGAGGCAGGCCTTCCTGAACGCGGCGACCACGACCTGGCCCAGGCTCTTGAGCGGCGAGCCGGTGGGCGTGGTGCGCTTGTACATGGGCGTGGCGAGGACGAAGCCGCCGAAGGCGAGCGCGATGCAGGCCGTGGCGATGCCGAATCCCAGGCCCCAGCTGACGTTCTGCTGGACCCACACGATGAACACGCCCGAGACGATCATGCCGAAGTCCACGCAGATGTAGAACCAGCTGAAGAAGGATATCTTGCGCTCCCGGTCCACGGCGTTGTCGTCGTCGAACTGCTCCGCGCCGAACGGCAGCAGCGCCGCGCGCACGCCGCCGCTGCCGAACGCCACGAGGTAGAGGCCGAGGAAGGCCATGTTCCGCGCGCCCAGCACGGGGTGGCACGACGAGCCGACCCCGCAGAGCTCGGTGATCGGCAGGAACGCCGAGAAGGTGACGAGCATCATGCCCTGATGTGCCGATCAGATGGTTGCAAAGTCATTAAGCAAATTAAGAGTTGAAATGTTTCGATTTGAATTTGAAAAAAATGCTTACAAGAAGGTAGATGACGAGGGAGACGAGGATGGTGTTGTAGTTGCCCCAGAACGTGTCCGCGACGATGGCGCCGAAGACGGGGGTCAGGTAGCTGGTCCCGATCCAGGAGGTGACATTGGACGCACTGGCGAGATTGCTGCCGTGCAGGACGCTCTCCAGGTACACCACCAGGTTCGTGCCAATGCCATTGAACGCTGTGCTCTCCAAGCACTCAAATCCTACAGAAAAAGAAGCAGTGTTTAATTTGTCGCCGGCATTTAGTGAAGTTTGGATGCTTAGTGAACAAAAAAAAGAAACTTCCACCGATGACAGTAGCATATTACTGTAGCTGCCTCGATGGTTCTGTGTGAAGAAACTTGGGAGCTCACCTAGAACAACAGCTGGCGCTTTGCTTCCAGTTTTCTTGTCTTGAATGAGTGGCACCGTGAGGCTTTCGTCCTGGATCTTTGGGCTCCGGCTCTGCAAAGTTATGATTTGTACAAACTGTTACAAAGCTAAACTCTTCGCTTCTGCAGGTTACAACCAACATGAACTACTGAGATCACAATGTTTATTGATTGATCACAACCATTTCTTAATCATGAACGAGAAACATGATGGTATACATGTACATGACAATACAGGTTCTCTAACTAGCACCCCAAGGCTTTTTTTTTTCTTGGCCTCCTAGTCCTAGCACCCAATTTTGCGAGCATACGTATACAGCTCTTTTTTAGAAAGAATTCACATAACAGGTGGGGAATGTTTTTTTTTTGTGTGTGTGTGTGTGTTGAGAACTGGTTTACCCGAAAAAAAAAGAGAGAACATAGTGGTTGTGATGTGTAAAGCGATAAAGTGTGTTCTACCGCTTTTTTTGACAACCTTTATCCCTTTTACTTTGGGTGAAAGGTCGGCAGCTTGAATCGTTACGCTCCTCGACGTGGTGGAGACATGGTCCGCGAGGTTGTTGTCACCAAACCCGTCCCCCGTGAATCGTGTAAACCAATCACGAAAAACGCATGGACACAGTAAAAGCTCTGGGTTAATATTAGCCGTGGCGTGATACGTTATCATGGTTGCTAGCTAATGCAGCGGGACACGCGCGAACCTTGGTTGCTTGCTACGCATGGGCTCGCTTCTGTGGACACAACACCAGCCGGGCCTAGTAATGTTCTGCGATGTCGCGTTTTGATTTTTAGCGTCCTATAACTGGGACCTAATGAATGCTCTGTGATGGCTTCAGCGAGCTTTACAGGCAAAAACTGAAAAGCGGGCGGTAATTTGTTAAGAAAAAAAATGGGGGCACGCAGTAATTCAACCGGATGAGCCGATGCTCATAAAGTACTCCTTCTGTCCCAAATTATAAATCATTCTAACTTTAGAGAGTCAAAACTTCTCAAGTGTAACTAAATTTATATAATAAAGTACTAATATTCATGATACCAAATAAGTGTCATTAGTTTCGATGCTATAAATTGTTGTAATTTTCTCTATGATTTTGATCAAATATAAAATGGCTGACTCTCCAATAAAATTGGAATAAGTTATAATTTCGAACGGAGTGAGTAGCTAAGAAGCGGACGCACCTCTGGCAGCCGCGGCGAGCGCTGCTGGCCTCTCTCCATGGCGTCGCCGGCGTCCATTTCCGCTGCAATCTACGTCGAAATCTCCCCGGAAAGGAAGCCGTGCTCTCGCTTTCCTCGGCGCCGCCCGGGATCGCGCGCCTTCGGCGGGCCTGCGGCGCGGGAGAGGCGAGAGAGCCTGAGTCTATGGAGCTGCCGAGCTGGGATGGAAAGGAGAGGCAAAGCAGCGCGGCTTATATACGCGGAGAGGCAGCGAACAGGTAAAGCGGCGGGCGTCACTGACCCCGCAGCGACACGATATTTTATTGCTCGTCCGAGGCGAGATTAATTCAAACCGGCGTATACGCGCGTGTTTTCGAGCTCGGTTAGCCTAATCCGCACATGCGCGATTAATACGCGAGTTCGCTGCGCTGCGCGCCAAGGCTGCTGAATCTCCGTCGTATACGTCTGAGTGTCTGACTAGTCCTTCCTGGAGGCTCCTGAATTCCTGATGCAGTAGCAGAGGAGACTGTTCTGCGTGCAAAAGTGCAACGGATCTGCTGCACTTTTTGGGTATTTCCCCGCCAGACAACGGGCCGCCGTGGTAACCTCCCCCGTCGAATTCCCGCAGCTCCGACCTTTCCGCGGAAACGTGCCTAATTTCCTCGCAGTAGCCCCAGGAATCATCTGTCTATCTCCGACCCGATCAG
The DNA here is from genome assembly GCF_000263155.2 of Setaria italica. Classification (NCBI taxonomy): domain Eukaryota; kingdom Viridiplantae; phylum Streptophyta; class Magnoliopsida; order Poales; family Poaceae; genus Setaria; species Setaria italica. Next base: position 28,851,829 of record NC_028456.1, on the reverse strand, counting down.
TTTTTCACTGTCAGAGGAATATTCAGCTCAGTTGCTATCTTACGAGCGACCGAGGGTGTCAGAAGATTCAGTTCAGGGAACGATCTGTCTCGACCCGATCAGTCAGTGAGCTACGGAGTACTTACAAAGCATAGCATCTATCGGCGAAATGCGAGCATAAAAACAGTGCACGCATCTATTGTTGTTGAGGATAACGGTCGACAACCTACACACACAGTCAGTTCAGGCAGCCGCCTGAACGTTGCCGCCGCCGGCTAACCAGCTGCTGCAGTCCACTTCCTCCCAGTGCTTGTGTATGCAACTGCAATGCTTTCCTAAGGCAAAATCTGAACCTGCCGTTCTATTTCAATCTGATTGTTCATCCCTCTGCATATGTTGATGATGACAATAAACGGCATGGTATGCGGGTCTGTATGTGTTCTGCTAATGGTGGGAATTCAGGCTGCCGTCACCACCGGTGTACTCCTCCAGCATGCTTCGTCGTTGCTACTGGGAAGCGACCGGCCCGCCGCGGCTGAAGCGCACGCGCAAGTCCTTGTGCACGTCCGAGGGCGCTGTGTTGACACTCGTGGACCGGTGGCTCTGGCAGGGCCTGGCGCCGGGCGCGTCGTTGAGGGGCCGCTGCGTGGTGCTGGCCGGAGACGCCTAGCACCCCATGACGCCGGCGGCAAAGCGCGCGTACAAGCCGGTGCGGTGGGCATGCATGCCCCCGCTGACGGCGCGGGCGGGGCTGCTGGGCGCGCTGGTGCAGTGGGAGATCAGACGCCAAAACCCGTTGCTCACGGCACACGCCGGACAACCGCATAGCGAGCAAGAGCGGCGTACGGAGGTCCAGCCGCCAGGAGCACCATCCTCGACGGCGCACGGGACCAGCACGTACAAATGCAAGGGCATGCCCCAGCACTACCGTGACAACCACCGCCGACGCAGTGTGAGTACGATGCCATACGGGGCACCGCGGCGAGACCGTCGCTGCCCAGGCGGTCTAGTTCGTCTCAGCCCCAGGATGCAGGGTGCTGCTCTAGCCGCTCAGCTTTTACATGTGCTAGCCAGTCACCAGCGCTGCATGACAGGCACACACATTCTAACGAGCTTGCCCAATGACTCCAATGACAAGCTGCAACCTTGAAATCCTATGTTGGAACGTGAGAGGGCCCAATCAGAGAGCGAGGAGGGACACTGTTCGTGAAACAATTAATGGCACATCCTGCCACATAGCATGCATCCACCTAGCATGCCTCCAGGAAACAAAATTAAATGAAATAGACAGATACACAACGACATACTTGGGAGGGTATAGGCTGGACGAGTATGTGTTCAAACCAGCAGGGGGTCTCAGTGGCACGAAAGGCAGCATGATGCTCCAGTGGAACTCCAATCACGTCAGGTTGGACAACATTAATTTAGGAGAGTTTCACATCACGGCAGAGGTCACGGTGCTAGAAACATTCAACAAATTCCTCATATCGGTTATCTACGGCCCAACCAGTGCGAGGAGGAAAATGGATTTCCTCACCGAAATATGGTCCCTAAAGCCCCAAGCGGGTTCCCAATGGCACTTCAATATGATATACAAAGCAAGCGACAAGAACAACAACAGCTTAAATCTAAGGCTAATGTCCACATTCAGAGACGCGATTGATGCCTGTGACTTAGATGAAATCAAATTACAAAATAGGAAATTCACATGGAGCAATGAACGGCGAAATCCTACCCCTATCAAGCTCGATAGAGTTTTGCAAACGATGACTGGGACTTTGCCTTCAGCAAGCATGTTTTGCATGCCCTATCATCCTCCTTGTCAGACCACTGCCTCGTACTACTGTCTAACCAAGGAGGTCCGCGATGACCAAACTCCTTCAAATTTGAGAATTTTTGGACAAAGCTACCAGGATTTAGGGACGTCGTCACACGGACTTGGACCACTCAATCCCCACATGTAGAATCTTTTCACATATTATATCACAAACTCCAGCAAACGGCTGCAGCCCTGAGGAAGTGGAGTACCAAGCTCATACCGGACGCCAAACTACAGCTGCTCATGGCCCTGGAGATCATTATGCGGCTTGACATGGCGCAAGAACACATACCACTTTCATAGCAGGAGCACCTCCTACGTAAACGACTCAAGACAAGGGCCATGGGTTTAGTCATCGTGGAGCGGGCGCATAAAAAGCAAGCCAACAGAGTCAGAGACCTACAGTTGGGGGACGCCAACACACGCTTCTTTCACCAAAGAGCGAACGCTAGGGTAGGAACTTCATTCAAAAACTGAGAAAAGGCAATGGATGGGCGTGTAATCATGAGGATAAAGCAAATGAAATCCAAAATTTCTTCAAAGCAACTATGCAGCGGCTATTGTCTCGTCATGCGGATTTCAATTGGGACATTTTAGGGATTTCCCACCACCAATTATCATCGCTAGATGCCCCTTTCTCAGAAGATGAAATCAAGCATGCCACTGGCAGGGTGCCGGGGGACAAAGCACCAAGGCCGGATGGGTACACGGGCCTCTTCCTCAAAACAGATGTGATGGCAGCAGTGAACGCTTTCTACTCATTGCGCTGTAATAGCCTCCAACTCATCAATTCTGCAAATATCATACTAATATCGAAGAAAGAAGGGGCAATCATTGTACAGGACTATAGGCCCATCAGCCTAATCTACTCATTCATCAAAATTATCACCAAAGCACTGGCCCTCATATTGCAGCCACATATGTCATCAATTGTCTCCAAGTGCCAGAGCGCATTCATAAAAAAACGGAGTATCCATGATAACTTTATGACGGTGCGAAATACAGCTAGATGGCTGCATAAGGTGGGATTACCTTCTGTCACTCCTACAATACATGGGTTTCCCGATGTGCTGGCGAGACTGGATTGCAGCGCTTCTCTCCATGTCATCCTCCCGCCTACTACTCAACGGGGTTCCAAACCCGCCACTAATTCATGGTAGAGGCCTACACCAGGGTGACCCCTTATGTCCGCTTTTATTCGTCATAGCAATCAATCCTCTGCAAAGGATCCTGCAACTAGCATCGGAGATGGGAGTACTCTCTAAACTACGTGGGCGGACACCCTAGTGCCGCATCTCGATGTACGCCGACGATGCTGCAATGTTCATCGCACCAAAGAAGGACAAGATAGATGTTTTGGTTAGCATCTTAAATATGTTTGGAGAGACAACGGGGCTGAAAACGAACTTCCAAAAATCAATGGTAATCCCAATCCAATGCGAAGGAATACAACTCGCTGAAGTCCTAAGGAACCTACCAGCAAGAAATGGCGCCTTCCCAGTCAAGTACCTTGGCCTACCATTATCTACAACCCGTCTTAGGACGGTCGACTATCAGCCTCTAGTGGACAAGGTCAACAACAAACTGAGCAGCTGGAAAGGAAAAAATATGTCGGCAGCCGGTAGACTAACGGTTGTCAAAGCGTTACTCACTTCACAACCGATCTACCTGCTCACAGCACTTAACGCACCCAAAGAAATACTAAAGCTCATTGATGCAAAAAGGAAACAGTTTCTTTGGGCAGTAACGGAGAGTCTGACAGGAGGAAAATCAAAGATTAATTGGGTGCGGACAACGAGATCAAGAAAAGGGGAGGCCTAGGTGTGCTGCACCTTCGAAAGTTCTCGAGAGCGCTCCGACTAAGATGGCTATGGTACCAATGGATGAATGAAGACAATCGGTGGGAACCCAGTGACGTCCCATGCTCGCAAGCGGATCGCAGGTTATTTGCGGTAGCCACAAAGATCATAATTGGGGACGGCAGGAGGACATCCTTTTGGGAAAGTGGCTGGATTGATGGGCAAAGGTCAAGGGATGTGGCCCCTAACCTCTTTAGGATTTCTGGGAGGAAGAACAGATCACTACAACATGCCATCAAGAACCACACATGGGTTCGAGACTTGAATCTCATACAACAACAAGGCTCATCGGTCACACATCTAATGGGGTACCTACGCCTATGAACTGAGGTGTCACGGGTGCAACTCACATCGGGAATGCAGGACACCATCATTTGGAAATTCATGCTAGACAGACAGTATAGCGCGCAGTCGGCTTACCGGATACAATTCTTCAGGTCAACGATCACTAACTTTGATAACATCATTTGGAAGCCATGGACGCCACCCAAATGCAAGTTCTTCAGATGGTTGGTGATCCAGAACAGAATATGGACAGTAGATAGATTGGCGAGGCGGGGATGGTCGTGCAACCCGCGTTGTGTCCTCTGTGACTCTACGCTAGAAACGGGACTCCATCTGTTTAGGAGCTGCACCTATACGACAACGATTTGGGAAGAAATGAGTAACTGGTCCCACTACGCAATTCTAAGCCCTACCCATTGGGGCAGCCAGGACTCCGTACACGAGTGGTGGACAGCACTAGCAAGTGCCCAGGTGGCTGGCCGGAAAGGGCTAAAAAGCCTAATTCTCCTAGTACTGTGGGAAATTTGGCTTTAGCAGAATGCGAGGATCTTCCAACGGAAATAGCAAACTTGCAATGGTGTAGTTACAAAGATCAAAGATCAAGCATCGATTTGGATAGCGGCAGGAGCAAAACATCTAGCACATTTTCTTCATGGTGTTTGATGTACATAGCTAGCCTACAGGTCTCTTTCTCCTTTTCCTAAACGGGGGTGTGAGTGTATATGTTGTACAGTGCATCCGCTGTTTTAGCAAACTTGCAATGGTGTAGTTACAAAGATCAAAGATCAAGCATCAATTTGGATAGCGGCAGGAGCAAAACATCTAGCACATTTTCTTCATGGTGTTTGATGTACATAGCTAACCTACATGTCTCTTTCTCCTTCTCCTAAATGAGGGTGTGAGTGTATATGTTGTACTGTGCTTCCGCTGTTTTTACCCATCGGGCTTTTCTCGGAGCAGGTCTCTGGCTCGTTTTTGAAACGGTCGAACTCCAAGAAAGCAGGCGAGACAGCAAGGCTTCTGTCAGCAGAAGCGTGTTGCTTCCCATAGTTCACTGTCATCAGATAAACTGCAAGGACAGACATCCGTCTGAGTCACCGTCTCTTTTTCCACCACACCAATTTGCCTTTTGCTTTTGACCTTTTCTTTTCCCTGACAAGTGACAAGTGACAAGAGCTAGTTCATTCATCTATCCATGCAGTTTAACTCCAATCAGCATTCAGCAAGCTTTTACCGTATCTTCGGTCTTCACAGAACAGCTCTCCAGACACGTACGGTACGGGAGGCCACCCTGGTTGGGTGCAAGTGCAATTGCATCGGCTTGGTCATATTATTTGACCAAATCAGTGTCCTATTTTCCTGTATATTATAAGTAGTGCCGTTGTTAGATTAGGTTATGTGTGATGCTACGTGCGAAATGTAAGGCCGCGCCATTTTTTTTCTGAAGAGTGTGAAGCCTGTCTGCTGTCACTTTGCCAAGGTTTTGATTTATATATCCCCAGGACAGAGTGTTCAGCTGCACCATTTCCTGCCGATTTCCTGGATAACCTTGTTCATCTCTAGCAATAGCACTTTCGCACTCTGGATTTTTTCTAATCCTGCATGTGAACTTCCCTAAGGTCCCGTTTGGGTCCAAGGAATTGGAATCTATTTAATGGAGTAGGCTAATTTATATTGGAATGTGGCATTCCACAACTTTCCAAAGTTTAGATATAAGCCTATCTTAAATTCATGGGGTGGGAGATGGAAATTGATTCTATAGATTATGGTTATTAGATGGAATTCAATTCTTATAGCACGCTCTTAGACTCGCTTCTCTATAGTAGAAGTGTAGCATACAAGTATCTCTCCCATATCACCAACTATAATATACAACTATATTCCACATACAATTATATTAGCTTAATTAATCTGTGTCTAAATTATGATTATTAGGATGGAATTCAATTCCAATGAACCAAACGGGGCCTAACGGTAAATATTCTTTGTGTGAAGAACCTACTTTTTGTTTATTTGAAAGGCATAAGACATCGAAAGTTTTGAGTTAGTTAATGAGCCTTTTTCTAATTCGATTCGATGAGAAAGAACGGGGGGGAGGGAATCGACTACCACGCCATGTATCGCATCCCTGCAAATATCCCTTTGCTGATTAAGAATGTCGATTTAGAAAGTTGTTCAGCTTAGGGAGGCACAAGTCTCCAATGCAGTCAACAATCGACCAAAACCTTTAGCAGTTAGCATGACATGCATTTCGAACTTTTCTGAATGCAAAGTTCAGAATTCAAATAGATACAGAAACATATTCTTGCACTTTTTTTTTATGTTCATCCTACCACCACTTGCTTATACATCACTTTTACTTTCCCTTTCCAATATGCAACAGTATCAGTCTTGCTGCAAGCCTACAAGGAGCGTGCTAAAAGGGGATTAGGGGAAAGTGTGTTTGGTGTTGACAGACACAAGGCTCCACCCGCCGGCTGGTCTTGCCTTCTTGTTGAAAGGTTACAAAAACGAAATTAACATACGGCATATTATTATTATCACCAGACGACCACGCACAAATTAGACTTCTCTTCATTTGAAAAAAGATCACATGGGTGAGAAAAAGCATTACCAGCACATGGCCAAATACAAAATAATCTGATAAGATCCTTTGAATTCATCTGCGCCTGGGCTGCAGGAGGACACCGTTGTTGTGTGGTTGTTGAGAGGTTCGGTCGTTCAGATACCAGAAAAGGAGGCTTCAGTAAAATTGACAAAGATTCACCTCGAAAGAGATCAATTGAACACATACATGACTTGTTGACCAGACAAGAGTTGTTTCACCTTGAAAGATCAGATGAACACATGACCTGTTCTGTTGACCTGAGGAGAGAGTGTATCCACGCCTCGGCGCCTCCCCGTCAGCGCAGCCGTCATGGCCTCAGACTCTCATGTACAGTACCATCTTACGCCTTCTGTCCTGTGCTTTAATTTGAAACATGCATGAGAAACTACTTACTCATGGCATATCTCCATAGTAATTGACCGATATAAATTACGGAAAGTGACGACTGATTTGTGCTAATTTTTTTTATTGAACACATGGTTTGCTCAACTAATGCAGAATCCAAGTCTTGGCCAAAAACGGCCGCCCGCATGCATTCAGATCCAGATAAAAATGAACCTCGACCTGACCCAAATAGTCCGATTCATACTGACATTGACCCGAGATCTCCTCATCCTGAATGGTTGGTGGGCAACAAGCTGACGAGTGACGAGCCACTTCCATTCAATTCAAAGATGGAACTCTACCAGTGGGGAAGCAGAGAGAGAAGGGCATCTATGGTCTAACTGGGTTTAAAGTACGGTGGCGTTCATTTTGGAGAATTTGGGGGGATGGTGTTATCAAATCGCTTGTGCTCGACGCATGGACTGAAGACCAATGAGCTCAACAACCTCAGGTCAGCTCAGACAGCTGACGAAATTCGTAGAGCGCAGGCGCATCGCTCTCACCAACCGCAAGACTGAATTTCCGCTACCGACCATTTCGTCATGTAACTCTAGAACAAGTGGTTGTTGCAAAAGCAACGGAGGTATAAACAAGGCAGTGTCAGAAATGGAGGAGTAGTATGTACTGTACTAGTATGTTACAGCAGAAACGCCGAAAGACTCGGTAACAACAGAAGTAGCACTGGAATTACGGAGGCATCGAGTGTTGCTTCCAGTCTGTCAGAGAAGTACAAGTGCATGACAATTTTCCTTTCCTTCCAGCCTGTTTTTTTTTTTAGATTATCCTTTCCTTCCAGCTGACTACCAGTCCAGTCAGCCCAGCCCAATCTAAATCAGAAAGCAAATCACCCAAGCCCAGTACTTACTGGGGCGGGCCAAACATTTCATCGGTACCCCCTCTATCCATCCCAAGACACAACGTAATCAAATTTTGCATCGGTCTCTAATATTAAGATTTGACTTTAAATATCCCTCATAATATAATATTTATAGCAATAAAATTATAATGTTTATAGAAATATAAAGTGCTTTTAAACATAAATTCAATGATATTATCTTTGTAAGAAATTTTTTTCATTATACAAAGTTGTAGGTCAAAATATTCAAAGTTTGAATATTAAATTATGTGCGCGCCGTGTATTATGGGATGGAGGGGGTACGGTCTGTGGCTTGAAAAGATAAGCAAAGTACATTTCAAAATGAAGTTGAATCCAAATTGTATGTTCCGTGCATCAATTCCAATTTATATTTGCATTTTGATTACATGCAGGTGATAACTGACAAGTGCTAGCAGACTATTGAGATTTTTGTTGAACTTTAATAGAGATAAGAAAGAATCCTATGACTATCTAACCCTCTTGGTCTTGGGCGTGTAATTCTTGGCGAGGTAAACAAAAACGGCAAAGTTCAACGCAGCGATTCCAACAATAAGCAGGAAGTAGTAATCCAGGTGCCCCTCGTCCATGTCCGCCGGGAACCACCCCTTCCGCCCGCCCGCCGAGGTCACAGACGCCACCAGCGTCACCACCTGCGAGCTGAGGAGGCTCCCGACCGACAACGACAGGAAGTAGAACGCCGTCGACGCGGCCCTCATTGTCTCCGGCGCCTGGTCGTAGAAGAACTCCAGCTGCCCGACGCTGAGCGACGCGTCGGAGACGGCCATCACCACGTACTGCGGCAGCAGCCACGCGATGCCCATGGGCGGCGCACCGGCCCTGGCGCTCGCCAGCCTGCGCACCTCGGCGAACGCGGCGAGTGCCACCGCGGCGACTACAGCGCCGTGTCCGAGCCCCATGAGCTGCAGCGGCGTGAGCGCCTCCGCGCGGCCCAGGAAGCGGCGCGCCACGGGCGCGGCGGCCCGGTTGTAGAGCGCGATGTAGACGACCACGGACACCGTCATGACGCTTGTCATCGACGCGGCCGGGACGGAGAACGCGCCACCGGCGATCCTGATCCTGGTGTCCGTCATCGTGCCCTGCTGCACGAAGGTTGTCTGAGTCTGGGAGTTGGCGACGAAGTACACGGCGGAGGTGAGCCAGATCGGGACGAGCCGCAGCAGAGTCTTGAGCTCCTCCACCTGGGTCACCGTGCACAGCCTCCACGGGCTGGCGCCTTCCAGGTCCGCGCCCGTGACGACCGCGGCCTTGTCCAGGCACTGAACTCGTCGGTGTGTTCCAGCTGCTCGCGCGCTGGTTCATCAAGCAATGGCGTCTTGTCGTGCACCTCCTCGTACAGGTCAGCAGCGTCGTCAGGTACTCTCACACCCGCCTTGTGAGCTACCGCGACGAGCACCTGGCACGCGCCCTTCAGCGGGCTGCCCACCGGAGGCACTATCCGGTAGACGGGCGCCGTGGCGGCGAGGCCGGCGACGGCCACCGCCATCGACGCCGCGCAGGCGCCGTACCCGAGCCCCCAGCTGACCTTCTCCTCGACCCAGACCAGCAGGGTCCCCGAGGTGAGCACGGCCAGGTTGCCTACCCCGTAGAACCAGCTGAAGTAGGACGCCTTCATCTCCCGCTCCGCCGCGTTCTTGCCGTTGTCGTCGTCGAACTGATCCGCCCCGAACGAGACTATGGCCGCCTTCGCGCCGCCGGTCCCGATCGCGCAGAGGTATATGCCCGCAAAGAACACCAGCCGCTGGCTCAGGGTCGCCGGGGCGCAGTACGTGCCGCCGTGCTCGCACGGCGGAGGCCTCAGCGACGGCAGAGTAGCCGATGTCGTGATCACGGCCATCCCCTGCTTTCAGTTGTACGTCAGAGAAGCAAGCACACAGTTGCCAGTTCTATGTAGAGTTCAGATGCCAAATTGTGCGGAGCGTTTACGGCAAGAGATATGGAGAGGCCGACGAGCACCGTCTTGTACTTGCCCCAGTAAGAATCGGCAATGGCGGCGCCGATCACGGGCATCAGGAAGCTTGCACCGGCCCAGGAACTGACGGCCGCCGCGTTGGAAGCACTGTCCCCATGGAGAACGTCCTGGAGGTACACGACCAGGTTCAGGTAGACCCCGTAGAAAGCTACGACTTCGAAGAACACCAGGCCTAGTAGCGCAGTAAGTTGAGTTCACTCGCATGGTTATATCATTCTGAAGCAAGCAAGGATATACTGCACCGTACTAGACTTTTGAGATAAAAAGCACATCTCGTATAACGCTGTAAATAATTTGTCACCTATGGGTCATTGTTCTTGGATCAAGACTAACATTGGAAAGAAGTGCCAGATACTTACACAATACTATATTGGACGCCCTGGAGTAGAGATTACTACTATCCTTGCCCAGTTCCTGTTCCTGAGCTCCCAGCAGTGGCACTAGGCTCTGACCTGAACTAGACGCCTTGCACGGTAACAAAAGGAACAGTCAGTGCACGGTCACAACAAAGGCAGCTGACCGCCGGCCGGCGAGGCCGCCATAGCACCGCAGCAGAATGGCACCGGGCGCCGGTGGAACTCTCTAAAACCACCCGTGCCCGTGCTCGCCAATCAGACGCGCGCATGGGGCCTCCTGCGGCGGCGCGGCGCGTCGCGTCGTCCGACCGGCGGGACGCGCGTAACGGGAGGCCTCCTCGGGCTCGAACCGATAGATGCAACTGCAAGCACGCGGACGACGTACCTGGGCCTCCCCTGGAAGCGGCGGCGGGCTCCTCCGCTCGAGGCCGGCGTCCATGCCGGCAGGCGGCAGCGTCCGCTTCCGCTGGCCTCTCCTTTGAGGGTCACGGCACGGCAGATTTGGGTGGGCGGAGAGGACGGGAGATTGGGAGAGCGAGCGAGAGCGACTGAGGACTCCGATTTGGGGTGGGAATACACGTTACTCCAAATGGAAAACGGCGTGCTCTCGCGGAAATTGCGGGGCATGATTGATTCTGATTGGACGCACCGAACGGATGTGACAAAAGGGTCCCAAAGCCATTGCTTTCACGGGCCCCTCTCCGCCTCCATTGCCATTTGCGATGCACAAGTTTTCTTCCGTCTGCGAGCATTTCGACGTGACCGCTCGCTCGAATCTATGACGTGCCTTTCCACTGGCAAAACAGGTACGTGGATGCGGATCCAACGGCTGGGATGGTCCAAGCAAGGCTCCGGGCGCTCATCCTCTGGACTTGACAGCCCAGCCGCGCCGTGTGACGTCAGGAGGATTACCTGGTAATGAGCATGTCAGCCACCGCTTAACAGGGTGACAGCGAGCTGCGTGTAAGTGGAACACAGGAGATTAGGTGAGATCCGAACGCCACGCAGGGGTGGGAGGTAAGCGTGAGCAGATGAGCTTACTGTTGCACTGGGCAAGATTTGAGGAACAGTTTGGACTGGTCGATCAAGATTTGAGTAACAGTTCGCAGTGGTCGAACAGTTTGAACTGGGCACGTCGATCCCAGGCACTGAGTGAGATGCTGCAGGTGAAAGTAAAAACAACAGGAACAGGGAGTCAGGGAGCATACTTGGAGCCTGTTTGTTAGAGCTCCACGCAGCTCCAGATTCTTAAAAATAGCTTCGCTCCCATTTTTTCCAGCCAAACGATGCAGCTCCGTGAAATCCAGATCCGCAAAAAAAATGGATCTAGCTCCCAGATCCACCAAATCCACGGAGCACCTCAGGGGGTGCTCTCAAAACACTGGTTTTATAACCCCTCATGGAGTTGGTGGAAATTACCCACCAATACCATCCATTACAATCCTCGTACCGGTTCGCGTCTATTTTTTTTTCCGCGCGCCGCCTCTCTTTTTTTCCTCTGACGCAGCATTCTTTTTTCCTCCGGCGCCTTTTCTTCTTCCAGCGCCTGCCGTCGCATCTAGCGCCGGCCGCCGCCTCCAGCGCCTTCGTCACCATCGGTGGCCGGACCACCGCCGGGAATGAGGAGATCAGCGCCTCCTCCACCTCCTCCGCCCCCTTCGTCTTCCAGTCCGGCCCCTAGGATTGGACTTCCCCGTCCCGGCGGCGTCACTGGATCTCCGGCCATGGGCGGTGGTGGGAGCATGGCAGCGCCTGGCCTGGGCGGCGCAAGCCTGGCCGCGGCTGGCCTCGGCGGCGCGCCCGACCTGGACGGCGCAAGCCGGGCCGCGGCTGGCCTGGGCGGCGCGGCCAGCGGTGGTAGCGTGGCCGCGGATGGCTTGGTACGATTTTGGCATTCTCGCATATTTTGTCCGATTTCTGTACTTTGTTGCTTGTTTAAGGGTGGTACGAGTTGAATCGCTTGGCCACTCTGGGCAATTCTGGTGCCATCATGCTCTGGAAGGCATTGTCTGGTTTGCTCAATTCAGTGGCTTTGCCTTGGCCTTCGCATTTGGCGGAATTATGCTTTTGTCACAAGGTTAATGACAGTATGCTTGTATGTTGTATATGTAACACCCTTGGGAAAATCTAGTCTCAGTAAAAACACCAGCTAGGATAATATATTTGATAGAAAAACTCTGGTTCACCAGTAAAAACACAAGCCAGGATAGCAAGTTACAGCTGAATTACTACCTAGCAGTCATTCCACCAAAATGAAACAAGGCTAGAATCCAAACATCACAACTATTTTTCCACCCAAAAGGGGACTCTGATGACTGCACAGCTCAGTTGAAGAGGCTGAAGCCCATATCCTGCAAATGTATACTCAACATAGTTATGTCTCTGAATTTACCTCAGCATCCAAAGGAACCAAAACGATACAAAAGAATTGGGATAGTGATATAAAGATGGCATTCAGGTTAGATGGCATTAGAGCATTGAAAGTTGCATATCCCTCATTACGATATTCTAAAAAAAAGAGTTGCACGAGATCTTCATCATGATAGGGAATAGAAATGTTGCAAAATAAATGGGAATCGGGGCACAGAACAGTGATCTTACATCATCACTTTCTTCCTTCTCCTCAACCTTCTCTTCCTTTGCAAACCACTCTGGGTTACCCCTGGCTTCATAATTATCATGTTACTTAACTTGTTTGGAAGCTTTCTTTGCTTTTAAGAAAATTGTTGTGCTTATGTGATGATGAGTAGGTAATGTTGTAAAATGGTGCCTTTTGTTCTTTTGACAGAAATCTTTTTGCATGCTCGTCACTGCTTCATGATTAACAATGTTTAGTTACTGTCATCTCTAGGGAGTATAGTTTGATTTTACACGTGTTAAGTCGAGAAACAACATGAAAAATCACAAAATCAATGATTTAAATTTTTTTCTAGATGAAATATTATATCCTCAAAAATGTTGCATTCAGTCTGCAAAACTTTAAAAAAAAATTGATATCACAGAGGAAATGATTACATGATGAAGCTAAAGTTTCTTGGGCAAACTCTATTCTTAGTTCACAAGTGCACCTTTTGTCTCTAAATGTATCGAAGTGTATTGGAAGGGAATTTATCATTATCAGATTATTTCATCATGCTATGCTCTCTTGCAGGAAAAAATGTTATATATGAAAAACCTGCTGCAAAACGAGTTCCTGTTTATTCTTTGGTATTTAGTGGTGAAACGAGTTCATGTTCACTATTGAAACTTGCAGCTAACAGCATCTTCTGATAGTCTATACTAATTGGATTATTAGCAAATGGCATGTAGGACGCGGTGATCGGCGATGAGTTCCTGATGGCGTCGCAGGCATCTTCTACGCCAGTTGCGCAAGCTAGGAGGCGTGCTACATCAGCTAACAAAAGGGCAAGGGATGATGAGGTATATTTTTCTTCCATTGTAGTGGAGCTGTTGTATAATACAGTTGGAATTTGAACAATATTTTGGGGAAATCATTAATAGGGTGATCATATGGATTGGAATGATGGCTATACCACCATTGGTTGCAAGTTATTCGCTGAACAAGTTAGAAAAGGAAATCGACCAAACACTCATTTGAATAAGATATTCCGAGGTGAAAGAAAGGTTTTTTCAAAGTACCGGTATCATGTTGAAAAAAAGTCAACTTAGGAACAAGTGGGATAAGTTGAGGGTTGATTTGTCTTCATGGAAAAAATTAATGAGAAAGCAAACTGGTATTGGTTGGAACTGGGAGAAGGGAACTATCAATATGGACGCTGAGTGGTGGAAAAAACAAAAAAAGTGTATGGACAATTATTTATGTATGAATAATTAATTTATGTATGAATAATTAATCAACTGCTTGGGAAAATGACTGGGCTTTTGTCCGGTCTTTTATCGGTCTATGGATTTAACAGCCAGATATGACAGCAGGATGATCACTATAGCTTACCTCGCCTGTAATTAGAAAAAATGAGAAGAAAAAATGGGAAAACACCCGATCAGTAGCTACCACGCCGAACATAAATTCACTCAGAAACTTTATATAAACAGACAACCACCTAAACGACACAGTTGACAACAAATCGGTAATTGGCGCATAACTGTTTTCTCACATTTACATTTATTTCTTATAAGCAGAAAAAAATGAGAAGAAAAAATAGAAAACACCAAGGGCATTAGTGGACAATCCAACCAAAAACTCTGTTTCTGGATTTGGAGCTGTTGTCTCAGCCAAACACTTTTGCTCAGCTCCACAGTGAGAACATAGATCCACGCTGGAGCTGCTCTGTAGTGGAGCTACCGTTTTTTGGATCTGGAGTTGCGTGGAGCTCTGCCAAACAGGCCCTTGCTAAAAGCAAAGCGAGGCCCAACATTGGGGTTCCAGCTCAGCTGGGCTTTGGAGGGGCCCAAAGCAAATCAAGCAAGCAGGGCTGTTTGTTAGCTGCTCACCTTTATTGATTGGCCCAGCAGGGTAATTGTGCTCACATGCATTTTCGTTTTCGGATCCTCCTTTCTTTTTAAACAAACCCTTTTGAGATGAGGACAAGGTAATTGTGCTCACTGACTGACCGATCGTCAAAGGATGTCCGGAGAAATGCCTCTGCCATCTGACACCCCCCTGCGGTGGGCTCCCACGGCACAGCACCTGCGTTTAAGCACGTCGCAGGGGTATTTACCAGTGAAAGGCACGCTGCAACAACCCCTGCATCGCATGCATGCACCACCACCACCCTCTGATCCGAACATCCAAATGTGCCGGTACAGGGCTCCTTCCTTGGACTCGCATTCAATTCCCGGCGCCAATCCATCGGGGGTCGTCTCCCCTGGCGCGCTCCCAATAAGGCAATAGTGGCACGCACGCACGCACGCGTGACCTGACCCCCTCGGTGATCCGTGTGGCTCGCTATAGTAGCAGTTGCTTATCCGACGCCCGGACAGGTCTGCCCCAGCGCTTGAATGCCTAATTATTGGGCGCATCACGACCCAATCTCTTCTTCCTCAGTCGTCGTCGTCGTGGCCGCTGTGCCCATCGCACGGCACAGGAGCTCCGCGTACGGCCCCCACACGGCCGGCCTGCGTGCGCGATAGCTCGGTTTGCGTGCGCCGTTGCCCGATCGCTCACGTCGCAAGTCGCCAGGCCGGCCGCACCCGCGCGTGCAACGCACGAACTCGCTCGGGGAGCGCCACGCCACCGACGACGACCTTGCGGGCGAGGCGGCAGGCAGCTTTGCAGTCTGTAACGGTTCCTTAGGATAATGCATGCCCAACTGATAGCCGGTTTATCACCCGCCAATGCAATCAGCAGCCCGCAGCCACAACGCCCGGATCAATTGCGATTCTCTCGTCGACCTGTCATTACCTCGCTCATCACGCTACATTTTTTTTTCTCTTTTTCATGTAAGAAGAAGAAGAAAAAACAGTGTACATTGTCCGGCCGGAAAAGTGCGTTACTTTTGGGACAGCCGGCTGGCCGGGTGTTCGTTGATGGATGCACGTATATGTATCACAAAATGTAATCATGGTGCGCAGCCCACCACTGACAAATTTACAGTTACGTGTCGTTTGACACGATGTTACATCAGCTGTCCGCGCCGTAAGACACGTGCACGTGGCCATCCCTGCAGCAACGGCAGAGGGGCACTCACTCACACCGACTCACGCACGCATGCGTTACTCCTTGACCGCATTATTGTTGTACGCGTACATCAGCCCGGCGCCATGAGACGAGCGAGAGCAGGGTATGTACGTACGCAGAGCCACTGTCCCTACATACTCTCTCCCAGCAGGTGGGTCCAAATTGGAAGCTAGCATACGTACGCGCCACGTATTTACCGAACGTTGTACCGTACCGGCCGGATACACATGCTGCTTCACCACTTGCTGTCAGGCAATACTACAGCAGATCGAGCTGGCTTGCTAGGGCGGCACGTACACTTGCCAAATAGACCAGCGTGCTGTATATCGCATGTACTAATGCACAGGGGCGGCACGTACACTTGCCAAATAGGCAAGTGTACGTAATAAGCAGCGGCTGTGGCTGGTCACTGCTGGAGGAGAGGAACAGGTAAAAGTTCGTGCATGCATTTTCCTTGGCGCACGGACAAAAACATGTACCGTCCAGAGAATCCAACTTAGGCTCCCAGGCCCCAGCGCGGCATGCAAAAGCAAGGAGTGGCCCGAGCGGCCAGCTATTGTAACACAACATCTTCCGTTGCAACGGGCGCCCCTGCCTCTGCTTTCTGTCACATCACCTTCAAGGATGTGGGTCTCTTCTTCTATTCCCCATTTCCTTCGTCTATCACATTCACACGCGCACACACACACACCCCTGGCCCAAGCTCCCCAATCTCTCCAATTTTTTATGTCATATCTTCTTCGAGCACATAGAATGTCAGATAACCATAAACACCTGCAGCAGATCAATGGAGCTTAGCGTGCGCGCTCGCGCGCGCGAGCGAGGATCCAGGATCCTCAGCGCTACCAGCTACTAGCTCATCTCATATGCATAAGTACAGCACATCAAGCTGACACAAACCTTTTAAAACAAGGTTCATATCTAAACCTTGAACAAAAATTCCAATCTCTCTCACACAATGATAATAAGGACACAAAGAACGACCCAAAAAGGAAGAGAAAAGTGAAAAAAAAACCCTCTCATCTTTCCTTGCTGACCTTGTGGTAATCTTAATTTCAGGTTATTAGCTGATGCTCATCCAATGTATATGATGTGTGCACATATGCCAAGGGTACACGGTGTTTTTTTTATTAACCTCTCTTTCCTTGCTCAAATGAGCTTGCTGCCGAAGAGGTAGTGGACCAATCCAGCATGTCGAATGGATCCAAGTCCTTGGTTATTGCTTTCTCCTGGGCACGATCACCGCCACCGCTTGGCTTTGCTTCCATGTACTCCTTGGAGAAGATCAGGCTCATGGGATCTGACTCCAGCTCCGCGAGGTCGGAGAAGAAGTCGTCGGAGTGACCGGCCTCCGGTATCATCGGCTTGTAGCTCTCGCTGAACACTTGGTCCATGAGTTCGATATTGTGGTCTACGACCGCTGCATCCATGACTCTCCCCAACGCTTCTGACGATCCTGCCAACGCCTCCTCCTTCACAGCCGCTACCGGAGAGGTACTGGTCGTGGTGGTGATCGTGCTGGTGGTCGTCGTCGTGGCCGGATCCTTGGGCTCTTCCTTGACGTTTGGTTGCTGTTGCTTCTCGTTCTGCGAGCTCTTGGAACCTGAGCTGCTGCCGCTGCTGTTCTTGCCGTGGTGATTACGGGTTGACCCGGCCAGCGCGTTGCGCTGAGTCGGCCATGGATGGTTGTGCTCGGAGGTGTAGGTGATGACCAGCATGTTGGGGTCATTCCGACTGCGCTCCACTTGCTTCCGTGCTGAGCATCCTTTTGAGCTGCTGCATCTGTAGTACCCCCTGAATATCGTCCATTCCAATAATGGACAAAAACATTTTTATCAGCAAGCAAGCATGTACGTTTTCATCACTTGCTGTGATATTGCAACCAGCGTTCGAAAGATAAAGTTTGCGCTTCATATATGTACTTATGTGCCGATACAGCTATGGTTTTTATTAATTTATAGCGTTTGAAAATCATTATCATATTTGCTATGATTTTACCAAAAAAGTTTGTTCCAGCAGTTACATTTTCCACATTAATCTAGACAATATAGCTGACATATCACATGTATATAAAAACTGTACAAGAGAGCTTAAAAATTGATCCAGCTGGTGTAGTGTGCAACATAAACTTGGCACAGAAGAGAACTAAATCTGAAAAAAATATGAACAATTATATTGATAGTGTGTATGCCTTGGAATATGGATCGGTACATTAACCCCAAACATACTTTATGTATAAAAATACTTGTATCTTGCTAATAAAGTATCCGTATCTGTTACGTCGATGTGCAACCCAAAAAATGCCATTGTATCATAGAGGGATAAAACTAGTTGGATACGAGAATTAGAAGCATGCCAATACGCCTTGCTACCCAGTAGCCAGGTATAAGTATTAAATTACCTTTCAGCTAATTAATTCAAACCGCATCGATGATGCAGACACAAAGAATCATGGAGCTGAGAATTGTATAATTATAGAACATGCAGAAGATAGTTTTGTTTACTCTTATCAGTTCGTATATGCTCCATCTATCCTCAATTTATCACCAACTGTTCAGCTTAAGTTTAATTGTTCCACACGAACCATTTTCTCTTGAAACATAAACCCAACTATAATTAGCGGATGTGTGAAGCACATACCTTGGATAGGGAGATCCCTTGATAGGCTTCTGGCCGTACTTCCTCCACGCCCAGAGATCAGAAGGAACCACCTCCCCGGTGGGTCTCCCCCCTGCCGCTGTCGGCGCCGGAATGCATACCACCTTCCTTGCTTGGTTCTTCCTGCACACATGAATCTTTATTAGCAAGTTAACATTTGGTAAAACAGCAGTAATCGCATGATTAATTTACAGAACCTCAAGTGCAAATACTGCATAATCTTTTGAGACAAGCTAAGTAGTCGTCTTCTCAAAAATTTCGCAACTAATTGAAGCTTATTACTAGGGTTTCACAGATCACTTTTCAAAACTCAACAAAAGCCGGCCTTTCCGGGGAGAAGACCAGCTAGGTCTAGATGCACATAACCCTATGTGTAGGCATCGTTTGCCGATTCAGAAATATTCCCACCGATCACACCATGTGTTCATGATGACCCTCACGCCTAAAATTTCGAGCTGTAGGCAACACTTACGATCTTTCCAATCCCTGGCACAGCCCGAGGAATCCTTGGAATCCTCCCTCTTTTCTTACCTTTCCTTGGAGGTGCAGTGCAGAGAGAGCTACTAGCACAAAAGGAGGACAAAGCAGAAGGAACACATGAAAAGAGATCGCAGAACTTTCCCTAAGAATCACGAGCTAGCAAACACGCCGGTCGTACATGTTCGTATTTGTAACATGCAAGATGCAAACAAAGCAGATGTTGGATCCACACGCGGATCTGCCCCAACCTGCGCTTGATCCCGCCCGCGGCGCGAGGCGACGACATCTGCATGCCGACAACGGCGGCGTCGATGGCGCACCCGGCCACCTGCCCGGCTGTGATGCCGAGCTTCACCATGTCGCCGGCTAACGCCGGGTACGGCCGTATCGCCCTCGGCGACAGCGGCGATGGCAGCACCCTCGGAGCCAGCACGCCGACCGCCGGCATCTGCTGCAACCCCCGCGGCAAGAAAGGCTTCCGGCTCATGTCCATCAGTTGGCCTCCGCCTCCTCCCCCTCCTCCGCTGCCGCCGACAGCCGTGTCGAAGCCGACCTTGGCCATCGCGTCGGGCATGGCGTCCAGGAAGTCGGCGCCCGATGCGTAGTCGCTGCTGAACGGGTCCCCGAGGCCGGCGAAAGGGTCGCCGAAGACGTCGGCGCCGCCGCCGGCACCCCCGGCGCAGCCGTCCGATGACGACGGCGGCGGCGGGAAGAGCATCGTCGGCTCCCCCTGGAGCTGCCACTCGGCGGCCGTGGACGGCACCTCGGCGCTGCCCGGCATGGCCCCGCCGGCGCGGACGATGTCGGTGAGGTCCCCGCCGGCCTGGTCGCCCTCCATCCTCTGAAGGAAGTAGTCGCACATGGCTGTAGCGGCAGCTAGGGCGCCCTTTGCCGATCCCTCGCAGGCTCTATAGTGGATGCAAGCTGCTGCTACCAACCGCTCCCAATAATTCTCCTCCTCCTCTCCCTTCCAATCAACTGGCACCAGGGGGCTAGCTAGCTGCGCTGCTGGCTAGCAAGGAGCCGCGTGATGCTCTCAGGCAGTAGCCTTCAGGCTTTGCATGTGTTGGGACGAAGAAGAAAGGGGCTAGGGCAGGACAGTGATCTGTTGAAGGTGCAGTTTGGGTCGATCTGCTGCTTGGAGGTAGCTAACAAGCAAGCAAGCAAACTTGTTTTTTTGCTTTTGTGGGGGCAGAAAAGGAGGTAGGGTGGAGGGGAAGCAGGATGTGAGAGATGGGCTGTGGAAAGCGAGCTATCTTTTCTTTACACCAAGCAAGCAACAGGAGAGGAGGGATGCAATGAGAGGGAGAGATGGGTAACTTGAGTTGGCTTCCAAGAGAGGACAATAAAGAAGTATGTGAGGGCAGATGAGAGAGAGAGAGAGGGAGAGGAGATCAAGAGAGGGACAGGAGGGAGAGAGTGATGGGTTGTGTGGTTTTTGTATTGTTTCCTTCTGGCGATGTGTTGTGTGCATGCATATGCCTATGCTGGCCCTCCTGCTGACGGACGATTGACCGTCGACGGACGGATGGAGGCTGACCTTTTCCAGGGCCGGGGAGGTGGGGGAGGCCGCGCCCGGCCGGTGTGCCACCTCCATACGCAAGGCGGCATGGCCGCGGCGGGCGCCTGTCGCCTGGTAAAAACAAACCACGGGGCCGCGCCGCGCCCGTGCACGGCGGTGAAAAAACAGGAGCCGACCCGGTCCCTGCCCCTCGCCGGACGTCTGCCTGTGAGCCTGGCGTCGTCCCCTCTTCTTGACCCACTGACGGACGGAATGACCGAGGCCGGACACGCAACCCTGCTTGCACTTCTCAGGCCTTCTTCATGGCGACCTGATCGCTCTGCACACAAGAATTCACATCATATTTCCGTGGTTCCGTGCCCCTGTAGCACTACATATCTCAGCAAAACATTTATATATGTATAAGCAGCGTAAATTCATGTACATTACAGATGTATATATAGTCCAATATTTTATAGTTTTTGTGCGTATCATCATCATCAGGGGCCGGGCCGGGGGGAGTTAATATTGTTGCATTGGCCGACGATGGAAATGCGTATGCGAGCTGCCATATGCGGCGGCTACAGTGCGGCGCATAGTTGTGTGTACTTTTGGTCGTTTCACCACAGGACACGCACAAGCGCATGCATGTGTGCCCCAAGTACTATGATCTGAAATGGCATGAATTTGTCTTCTATGCGGCGAGGCCACGCTGGCGAACAGGGTGGGTTGCATTGTGCGCTTGTACCATGGCAAATTGGCAATTGCTGGTGTGTGTGTGTTCTTCTCGCGATGATTGCTCGTGAATAATTGTAATGCCGCCCCAAATCGATCAGCAACACACAACAGCCGGATCGTAGCTAGGGTTTTCTCCGTCTGTGTCCTAGTTGCAGAAACTTCGTTCTATGAAAACCATATATTCCAGCTTTGGAGATATTGGCAGATTCGAAAAGGTGGGATGATATGTTTTTTCTTAAAAATATGCTGAATATCTCTCATATTTAACTTTATCATCTCTATCTTCTTATCGTTTGAGATCAGGTACGTGTATGAACGTGCTCGTTGTGAAACACAGCATAGCTAGCAACAACATGATGATTGCATTGTTGCTTGCAGAAAAATAAGATGTGGCCGGCCTGCAGGCATCAGCAGATGGAGAACTGCATCTCTAGTATCCACATTAATCTCAAAGCTAGCTATCTTGATGCCATATGATAAACTATCTGGAATGGTAAAATTAACAAATCTGACCAGCCAATGAGGTGGAAAATGACTGTAATAGCTCATCAGAGACTAATAGACAAGAAGATGTATGCGCCACATGAGCTTATATTTTAGTACACCAAGGAAGTATTTTACGTTCAATGACGCACGTAAACAACACGAACGGCAACAATAATCCAAACAATCAAGCGTGTACAAATTCCTTTGCCTAAGCAACTCGCGACACGCATATCTCACCGTGTGATCAAGCACATAGATTTTGTGACACAAAATGGTCAGTTGGAATTGATCAATAATCCAGGATTTTCCCAGGATCGGATAGCTCTTGCTCTCTGCAATTGCTTATGCATCTAGGGCAAGTGGTTCTCGAAGGTGACGCTGCCATGGGGGATTAAACAAAGGGCAGTTGCTTTCTGGTGGAAGTTTCTTTGAATCCAACGACATCCATGAGGGTGGATCTCATGCGGCCAGAACCTTGTAACCCTATCCTGTGCATGCCGGTTCACCGCGCAGAAGATCCTGGCCCCCGTATTTGAAGGCGTTTTCGGCGCAAAGGACATGCTTCGGGTGATAGGGCTCGATGTTATCTCTTCTCCTGCAACTGATAGTATTAATTCAGCAGCCGTCGCTGATGCCGATTCAGCTTTAAAAACCCAGCATGCAATCGTTCGTCATCGCAGTCGTGTATACGTTTGAATAATATATGGACACCTACTACTTAATAGAAATATATATACTCCTTTTTGTGATTCCAGTATTGTTGTCCAGCTATAGTTGAAATGGTAGTTCGTTCATGATCAGTTGATCTAGCTGATTCCAATCAACCCTGCATACAACATGGTCCTGGTTTAGAGATACGGGAACAGTGTCCTTCAAATGTAATCCTGTGCTAATCTTGTTAATTTTTTATTTGCCCTTCAATTTTCTTGCTAGCATGCATGTTTATTCCAAATTTGCATGTCTTATTCATGCACTTTTTGTACTAATACTGTGGGAACATAAAATGTACATTTAAGTCAGATATTTTGATGCGCCTCTTGGCTCCTTGTTTAGGTGATTTTTGGTGTGTTTGCCATACATGATGGTAGATGACTTCATTTTTGCAATATTAGGTAAAGGACTTAATATCATGTGTTCTCCTCCCAAAAGTATTCATAATGTGTTTCCTGGACAATTGTTTGTGATCAACTCCACTTTGATGGAACTGACTAGCGCTAATCGATCATCCACAGTATTATGAAAACATTAAACATCTAGCATGCTCGAGTGCATAAGTTATTTAAAAATAAGAACGAAAAAAACTTGCATGTGTGGATGCTGTTAGCGGCTACATCGTGGCGTACTACTGGTCAAACCATATTCAACCTGCGTCTCTCTTCATTCTAATCTCTTTACCTTTCTGCGGAATCTATTCCACACGTATAGGCATTACTTGTATAGCTTCGTAGACTAATTAAGAAACTATACGAACTTATTATCTGATCAGTTTGACTTAGCACCTTGGAGTTGAGTCAAGACAAAGAGTCTTGTCACTTAACCACACTCATCGAGTATTTTTTGATGCGCGCGCGCTATGTTTCTTTTCTACTGACAACTGCACATTGTGCCAGTTAGCTAGCTAGGGTTCCCTCTCTCTAGCTCTCTTCTCAACTGCAGTCCCCACTGGTCTCCCCCCTTGTTACCACAGTTTGGGATTGGATTGACTTCTTGACATGAGGAGTTGAGGTACTGTCCAAAAGGCGATCAATGCCTGATCTCTACTTCACGGAGCACTAAAAGGAATTGTTTGGAGTTAGTTACGGAGAACTGTCTCTGAATTGGAATTATTTGAGGGCAGGCTGTCACGGCATTATATAAACACTAGCCAGATCCATTTTTTAAAGGTACGATTATTTTAAACAACTGGGAATAGGTGTTCTAGATGTCTGCATTTGTCCTTTGTGTGTCTTGCTGTGATTAAGGTGATACGCTTTAACAAAAGCTAGAGAATCTTCGTTGCCAGGAGTGGCCATTATTTTAGCCAAGAGGCGATCAGTTGGAGATTTGAAAACACCCCACAGGCTAGATAGTTAAGTAACTCTGAATAACTTAAGAATGCCAGCATGCAAGCTTGTGATCGGTGGCTGAAACTTTTATTTCAAAACAATTGTGAGTTTTTCGCAGTCGAACATATGTCCTATTATAGTATTATTTTGGATAGCAATGCAAGGCCCACAGGAGAGACACGATTCACTATTTATGTGGGCAACAGCATCATGCTTCATCAATTAAAATCCTTATATTAATTTTTGTTTAATGAAAAATATAAGTGTAGAATAGAGAACGCTGTGTCTGAATGACAAGGGTTTAGTTATAGTATTTTAGGTAATTCAATTGTAGCATACGTCTTACTAATAAGGATGTCATTGTTTTATTTGATTTATTTAAATTCCTGATATAAGCACCAACATTAACTTGGTCAGCAAGAATGGGAAGAATCCTCCTGCTAGATCTTCCTGTCATTTGAGAGAGAAATTAAACGTGCAGTAGTGGTCCCTTTAAACTGTCGCAAAGGTGTAGGTCCAGATGTGAAAATTAAGAAATGCTTTGTCCTTGCGCTTCCACTATTTTGTGTTCCTAATTTTTCTAAGTTTTGCCCGTCATTTCGGCCTGTAAAAGTTCATTACTACCAATTACTGTTACTGACTTGTGATTTGGTCACAGAAGACTAGAAGAGAGTTGATGATCATTGCGATATCATGGTTCATGCATATGTAGGCTTTGCTAAAGAAGTAAAGGTAAATTGAAGTGGCTCGTATTCAGAAGGAATTTTTCATTCAGAAGTTTATGCGTAGGAGCACTATACTATATTTTAAAACAAATAAGCAGCCGGGGCCAATATTGTATATCGATGCACGCAGCATTCACTGGGCAATCCCATATTCTAGTATTCCCGGTAACCGATGGCGCCATAATTTCAATGTTGGTTCGTTACCACTACAGAAAAAAGTGGAGTGATCCCCACCAACCTTCACATCATCATATGAATTTGGATTTTGTCCAGCTCAGGCCATCAATTCGTTGCCCCCAACTCCCTCTCCCACGTTCGCGCGTGAGCCGGCGGGGATTTTTTTTAAAAAAAACTGGCGACCACCATCAAATCGATCGAGCCATCTCTCTTGTTCTCGGGGCACAAAAAGAGGGCGCCCTAGCAGCCAGCTGCTATACTCTCTCTCTCCCTCTCAGTCTCTTTTCACTCTCTCCGCATCACATCTCTCCCAATCTCTGATGCATGCATACGGCACGCATGTATGTGCTGCATGCCGCGGGATTCTCTGCCGCGTGCTAGTAGCCATGCTGCTCGCGCATGCATGCGTGGCTAGGATATGGGCCAGTGCAGCAAGAGGGAATGAGAAGCATCCGGCCATGTGACGCCCGGGGTATATTCTAGTGCCACAAGCCAACATGTACCCAAAGAGAACCTCTCTGCATCACACACTCTCAGTTGATCTCCCTGTGGATAGAAGCTGACCATCAGATGCGAAATCAGGAAGAAGACATGAAAGACAAGTACTACAAGTCGTGTACAAAAAATCTGTGATGACTGATGATGACAATTGGCAAGTAGGGCTAGGGCGAACAAAGTAACTGTTACTCCTACACATGTAGGATGACTGGATGAGGGTTGAGGAGTACTCTTTTGTGTGTTTCAAGTGCTTAACAGTTAACATATGCTACTGGACAGGATAGAGGGTAATATTTAGGATAAGGGAGACAATCTGTTTGGCAAGCAAAGCAATAGAGATCGTCGCTTTGGATTAAATTCGCCAAAAATGGATGGAGAAGTAATAATAGACTATATGCTTTTGAATTTTTCATGCTCTATGTGTACTCATTTTCCTTTTTTTTTCAGCTTCTAAGCTGAGAATGATATAACAACTTGGCTGTGTGCGGTGGCATAAGCTGGAATTATTTCCTTTATCTGAAAAATTTAGGGGCCTATAGCTCGCTCATGTTAACTCGTGCGCTCTGCTGCTAGCTGCCTAGAGCCCTTCGCAGAGCTAGCTGCAGAACTTGCAGTAGGACCAGAAAAAAGGAGCAGGCATCTCGATCTGTACTTGGATCGAAGATGATCCGATCGAGATGGGAGTGACACTTGCACTCGCACACATTTATTAGGCACTTGTTTAAATTAGCTAGCTAGCTAATCGATCTGACATATGGGGACCCGTGTGGTGTGTGTCGACTAGTAGCTAGCAGTGGTGAACTCTGCATGACATCGGATGCGTGCAGTGCTCCGTTAATTGCAGAGCTTTCCGTGCCCGCGCGCGCGCGCCTAGAAAGATAATGAACGCATCGAGAGTTACGGGCCGGCGAGTGTGCTTGCGTCGCGATTAACTCGCTGATCTCGCTGAGTTTGAGAAAGTTGGTGGCGTTTCTGTCCGCATCCAGTATATACTTTCATCAGGGTCACTTCCTGTACTAAAGCAAAAATCCGCATCCATGGAATTCAAAAGATCGCTGACCGCCTAGAGTTTTGAATTTTACATATGGTTTTGGGATATTTGAAGTCGAACTGATGACTGGCTAGCATGACATTGCTGATTGATCATCATCAGCCTCTACATCTGATCAACTTTATCTGGGCTAAACTTTCAAGCATACGACCGATCGACCTACGACTAGCTACACATGCCTCTCTATGTGCTGCTAGGGAGTACTGTATTTTGATCGGTGATTAAGTACTAGGATCCAATGCTACTGAATCAATTCAAGGGCCTTGCTATTTTGGTCCCTTACGTCACTGCCAAAAGACGTTAGCAACCACACTTTGCCAATTCAATCTCTGGCCGTGTTGCAAAACTAGCTTTCTTTGGATCACCACAGAAAGCTAAGGGAGGCTCCCTACCAAGAGGCAGGAAAGCATGTGTCTCAGTATGCATCTCATTGACCGTATACACATCACCACCACCGTAGATATCGATTATCGAACTCCTACAAAACACAAATCTCACTCACTCTCACCTCAACTCCACATGGACCATACTTTAAACGCCGATCAAAATCCAAGCAAAAAAGAAGAAGAAGCAAAGGAATGAAAAAAAGCCAACTACTTGTCGCGCGTGAAACCCTAAGTCAGCCGCAACCTTTTCTCTGTCCTCCAATACTATTTGCGAGTTTCTTAATAAGCGGCTGCGATTAGCGTAAACAACACTAAACGCACAAGTGCCTTGTTGTTAAGAACTGAGCTCCACCAGCGAGCGCGTAGTAGTAGAGATAAGCCTGGGGAGGCGTGAGAGGCATGTGGAGCTCGCACATGGCTCAAATTAAATGAGACCGATTTTGCTAGAGGAAGAAGATAGGGACGAGCCTTTGCTTCGGTTGAGAGGCATTCGTTCCTCGTTCGGTTCCATGGATCCGTCCCTCACCTCGCCCTAATTTCTGCTCCTTGGAGTGAGCTCACCCGCGTCCCCTCCCAAAACAAATCTCTTTGACTCCCCCGCAGCCGCAGGCAGGCATGGGCAAATGATAAATTATCTCGTGGGCCTATGATAAGGCCCAAGTGGTTGTGAAAGACCAAACAAATTTCACGGGGCCGAAAACTGGGGCCCCTAAAACAACGGGCTTTGTTTCGGGCCTTACTTGCTTGAGTGGGTCCCAGCCCTTTCTTTCGTGGGCTGCCGTCGATTGGGTAAACGACCCTGACGACGGGCACTTCTGGCGGCCTGCTCCGCGTGGCGTTGGTGGGCGCCGCCACGACGCGTGCTGGCTTTGGACGGACCGAACCGTCACCACCCGCTCGGCCGCTCCCCCCGTCACGTCGCCATCCGCAGGTCACGTGAAAAGCAGCAGCGCAGAAAAAGGCGGAGAAACTGCTTGAATTGGAAGCGACCCGAGTCCAAACCACCGCACCGAGAGCCCCCCGCCGCGCCGCTTCCCCCCTCCGCTCACCTCTCGCCCGCAAGCCGAGCGCGGAGGCGACAGCGAGCATGCATCACGACCCCAACCCCTTCGACGAGGGCGCCGCCGACGACAACCCCTACTCGGTGAGCCAAAAACCCTCCCTCTCTTCCTCAGAGATTTTTGCTGGGTGCTTTGGTAGATCTGGAGGCTTTGGGTGTGTAACTGTGGAACCTCGCTGTTTGCGTGGTAGAATGGAGGAGGCGGAGGCGGCAAGCAGCAGTACGGGTTCCGGCCGACCGAGCCCATCGGCTTCGGGGGGGCCGGCAGGGGCGACGCCGTCGTCGACGTCCCGCTCGACACCATGGGGGTAAGGCATTTCGTTCATACGGCTGCTCCCCCCTTTTCCCTCGGTGGTTATTCGCGTGCTAATCCGAGTGTTCCGGGGGCGGTATGGGCGCGCAATGCAGGACTCCAAGGGCAAGGCGAGGGAGCTCTCGTCGTGGGAATCAGATCTGAAGCGGCGTGAGGCGGTGGGGTTTTACCCTCCATTTACACTTCTGAGGTTTTAGCTTCTGTTTGACTCGGTGGTGTCTCATGGTGATTGTTTTGTGGCTGTAGGATATCAAGAGGAGGGAGGAGTCGCTGAAGAATGGTGCGTAGCATAATAGTTTGGTTGCTGCTGTCAGGATTTCGAGTTACCAGTTGTGTTAAATAGAGTTTGATCATCTGCGCTTTCCTTCTGCTTGATGCAGCCGGAGTGCCCATGGAGGAGAAGAACTGGCCGCCATTCTTCCCGCTCATCCACCATGACATTGCCAATGAGATACCGGCCAATGTGCAGAGGTTGCAGTATCTTGCATTCGCAAGCTGGCTTGGTATGTTTGCGAGGAACATTTTGTGGCATCAGTGATTTAATAAAAGTAGTAAATTGTTTTTTTTATCTAGGTAGAGGGCAGAATCATGCTATTGCGATAGTAGATATGGTGTGTTACAAAGACTCCAGCATTGGTTGCTCATGATAGCATTTGTTTTGGATTAATGTAAATTGCAGGAATTGTGCTTTGCCTCTCTTGGAATTTCATTGCTGTCATAGTCTGCTGGATCAAGGAGGGAGGTACGTATCATGGTTCTCTTTTATTGCTTGTGTTCACTTTATACTGGCCCTTCATGGCTGCACTTAATAGCTGGTACCTACTGTCCTTGCAGATTCAAAGCTGTTTTTCCTTGCAACTATCTATGCTTTGCTTGGAATTCCCCTGTCATATTTGATATGGTATAGGCCCCTCTATCGTGCAATGAGGTATGGTACCACCATTCTCACCACTCATCACTATGGATGGATTTTACAAAGCAATGCATTTTTACACATGCATTTACATCCGTTTTAGTGCTTTCCACCTGCATTTTTCAAAGCAACTACTTTGCATGAATAGTCTATGCACACCCCCATACAATAGTCACTGTTTTCATTTTAGGTATATCCATGAGTGAGGCTGAGGAATGCGTATATTTATCCCAATTATACTTAGACACTGCTTGTAGATATGGCTGCAAATTCCCTAGGTGCTTAAAACAGCACTTGGATGCAGATATGATATATATTTCTGGAACTATGGCCCTTGTGTGTTTGACACGTTGTCTTTTTAAATTCTTATTAAACAGGACTAACAGTGCTTTCAGTTTCGGATGGTTTTTCCTCTGTTATCTGGTAAGATCTAGCTGGATACTTTTTTTTTGCATCATTGACATTTCAATTGAACTGCTGCAAGAGTTATCACTTGTCACACATGTCATATCATCGTTTTTTCAATGATACTTGGTGCAGATACACATTGGTTTCTGCATAATTGCTGCCATTGCTCCACCCATTGTATTCCATGGGAAATCATTAACGTAAGTTCCCTCTGCCGTATCTACAGTTACCAGTCATTGTTATAGTTAATTTCCGCCGCATCAGTCTACAGTGGTAGAGTTCTTGTTGGCGGCTTCATAATCTTGGAATTTCCCGTGTAAAATATACAACCCTAAAATTTTTAAATTGGATGTCTCCATCTTCATCTGAAAGATATGAAATAGGCTGACTTCATTCATTCTCTTTGAAAAGAAATGTTTGACAATGTACCAGTTGAATGTTAGTATCCTGGTGAACCTATCTATCATTTTCCGTTTTATTGGACCAGCAAATCTACTCTTAATTTACTATATAGTGGATATCTTTTGAAAATGTTAAGCTGAGCTCCTCCATGGTTTGAATTTTTTTTCTTCTCCCTGCTTTTGGAAATGTTCTGCTTCATCCAATGCAAAACCTTTTCTGTTTCTTTTCAGTGGTATACTGGCTGCGATCGACACCTTCTCTGAGCATATCGTAATTGGGGTAAGCTGAACTTCTGTTTACAGCTCCAGCCTGTGAATGCTGGGCATTATTTTATGAGCGTGTCCGGTTTTCTGAAGGGAACTTCCAGATGCTACGGGGCATTAAGAATGAATGTTTTGCTCTTGCAGATCTTCTACTTTGTGGGGTTTGGGCTGTTCTGTTTGGAGACACTGCTGAGCATTGCAGTTCTTCAGGTCTAAAATAAAACCCTATTCTCAGCAACCAACATTCTCGTACATTCCTGTGTTTCCCCTTGATGCGTGCATACTAGTCAGTCCATTGTTCACAGCATGTTAAACCGTTCAAGCTTTTATTTCACACAATAACTTAATGAATATTGTAACAAGTCTTAATGAATTATGTTATATATCTGTATCTGCACAGTTGAGTAGAGTAATTTTGTTATAAATTAGGAAAGGATATTTTATTTACCCCTTATAGTTTCACAATAGCACTTAATCGAGAAACACATGCTGTTGTTATGGAGTTGTTAATATCTGAATGGTAAACAGTTTCTTCTGATGTGCCGTGCTATTCTTGTTTTGGTAGTTAATGTCATGGATGAGCAATTATCTCTTGATGAAGTTAGTAGATATTAGGTATAATTGCTAGCTAAGCCTAAAATTGGCATCCTCTCCCTGGTGTTATTCACCCTCCATTCTTTGTTGCCCCCCTCCACTGCATAGAAGCTATATAAATTAACCTAAGAGTTTTTTTTGCATCGGAAGCTAAATTGTGAATGGCAAGATGTTTAATTGCCTTTTGTTTTCATTACTACATGTTATACACAATGCTAATGCTAAATATTCTATTGTTTGTGTTATGCAGAGAGTGTACATGTACTTCAGAGGGAACAAGTGAGGCCAGCCATAGTGGAAAACTACATTTGTCGGAAAATGTGATGGAGAATTACTTATGAATGCTAGTAGCACCTTTTCGTGTGGTTTTGTGCATACCTGTCAGCACACCTTGAGTCTATCGTTTCATATGTCAGTGGTGGTGCTTTTTTAAGCTGGTATGGTTTAGGATGGTAGCACTGTCATTATAGGTTTGCTTGCGGAACGGGGTGTTTTATTTCTTCATTAGCTATGCCCATGTTTTATCAGGTTAGTTTAGTCTTAAGTTTGGCATGTCGGCGACCGTTATGGCACGCAGTATTATATTATTCTTGAAATGCAGAAGAGCAACCGCCATATGGTGTCTGAACTGAATTCTTATATGCTACTGTGCTTGCCGCTTTATATTGATTTTTTCCTAGTCGGAGCAAATTTCTCTTGTATGTACGGTATAGCAAAGTTTTCTGCCTGAACAGCAACAGTTTTCCCTTGTTGAATGTTGTTACCATGGTTTGTTGAATGTGTTAACATGGTTTGTTGAATGTTGTTACCATGGTTTGTTGGATGTGTTATCATGGTTTGTTTAATGTTGTTACCATGGTTAGTCGGCCCGCGAAAACCGCTTGTCTGTTTACCTATTTCCCATGTACTCCGAGGCATCATGGTTCTTCGTTGACTTGTGCATGTGTTCAACGGAAGAAAACATCGTCAATACTCCTCGCCTCGCAGGGCAAGCGATTGTGACCCTGTGGTTCGGTTTTGCCGGTCGGATACCTTGGGCTTCCTCTTGTTGCACAAGCAGTTGTCCTGCTGGTGCAAGACGTACGAATTTCTGTAGTCCATTCCAAACAGCTATTGTTGAAAATCAAATTTGTCGACTCGAGTATTTATCTTGGCCATCTTTGACTACAGTATATTCATGCTGTGGGCTGTGGCTGTGTGGGGGTAACTAAGCACTTTACCTTTTCTTTTAACTAAGCACCTTTCATATCATGACATCAGGGAAAAAGTAGCATGTACTTGAAGCAAATGTTAAAACTTGTGTCCTGTGTTGAATGTGTTACCATGTCAGCATCGAAGCACCATGTGTCCGGCCTCCGGCCCTTCCGTTTCCGGTCACTGGTTCTCATCCGCAACAGGCGTGCCTCCTGGCACCACGTAAACCACGCGGGGCCCACCATATCTTCTTCTACAAAACCACCACCAAGCTTTCTCATGGCCGTCGCAACTCGCAAGCCGCAACAGCACCACCATGGACAACACACAGAGCAGCAGAGGAAGGATTTTCACTGTCCTGGTGAAGAGAGCAGAGACAAATCACACAGCCACAAGCTAATTCAAACTGGAGCCGAGATCTCGTTGCTGATCGGAGCTGAGCTCGCTACAAGCTTACCTCGCCTTTCATCTGTCACCGTGTCACCACGCAGTCACCACCTCCGAAAGCTAGTTCTCCTCGCAGCTTTCATCGTGCTGCTGGTCGTCCTAGTGGCAAGCGAAGGTCATTGGTGTGTCTCTTGGCGTCGTCGGCTGATCCATGGACGCCTTCACGGCGCACACGAGCGGCGCCGCCACCTCGCGATACTCGCCGGCGGGCACGTCCATCCTGCTCCGAAGCAGGAGGCGGGGCCACTTCCCCTCCCGCGTGTCGTGCTCGGCCGCGGCGGCGGCGGGCAAGACGGTGGTGATCGGGCTGGCGGCCGACTCGGGGTGCGGGAAGAGCACGTTCGTGCGGCGGCTGACGAGCGTGCTCGGCGGCGGCGCGGAGCCGCCGAGCGGCGGGAACCCGGACTCCAACACGCTCGTCGGCAGCACCGCCACGGTGATCTGCCTGGACGACTACCACTCGCTGGACCGCGCTGCGCGGAAGGCGCGGGGCCTGACGGCGCTGGACCCGAGAGCCAACGACTTCGACCTCATGTACGAGCAGGTGAGGGCCATCAAGGAGGGCCGCGCCGTCGACAAGCCCGTCTACAACCACGTCACCGGCCTCCTCGACCCGCCCGAGCGCATCGCGCCGCCCAAGATCCTCGTCATCGAGGGCCTGCACCCAATGTGACTGCTCCTCTTGCTTCGTTTTGTTTCGTCGGTTTTGAGTTTTGACTGCAATACAATTCGTTGCTCAAGCTCAATAATGATCGATCTGTTGCTGCTTACTTCAGGTACGATGAGCGCGTGAGGGACCTGCTAGACTTCAGCATCTACCTGGACATCAGCGAAGAGGTCAAGTTTGCATGGAAAATCCAGGTCAGCTGTGTAACAAGATTGCTGACTCGTAGTTCTTCTGCCTTGATCTCACTAACATTTTAAGCTTCCTTTCTGCAGAGGGACATGGCAGAGCGCGGGCACAGCCTAGAGAGCATCAAGGCGAGCATCGATGCCAGGAAGCCGGACTTTGACGCCTACATTGGTAAAGCCAGCCTCCTTGCATGATGCTGAATTCCATTACCAATCACAGATCACCCCTTATATAAAAAATCACAGACCACCCTGCAGAGCTGAGCAATCTATACTTGTCTCTTCATTCCCTGGTGCAGACCCGCAGAAGCAGTACGCGGACGCCGTGATCGAGGTCCTGCCGACGCAGCTGATCCCGAACGACGAGGAGGGCAAGGTGCTGCGCGTGAGGCTGATCATGAAGGAAGGCGTGAGGCACTTCGCCCCGGTGTACCTCTTCGACGAAGGGTCCGTCGTAACCTGGATCCCCTGCGGCCGGAAGCTCTCCTGCTCGTACCCCGGCATCAAGTTCGCCTACGGCTTCGGCACCTACTTCGGACACGAGGTGTCCGTGCTGGAGATGGACGGGCAGTTCGACAAGCTGGACGAGCTCATCTACGTGGAGACCCACCTGAGCAACCTGTCCACCAAGTTCTACGGGGAGGTGGCGCAGCAGATGCTCAAGCACGCCGACCTCCCGGGCAGCAGCAACGGAACGGGGCTCTTCCAGACCATCGTTGGGCTCAAGGTCAGGGACCTCTACGAGCAGATCGCCGCCGAGAGGGCCGACGTCACGACCGATCCCCTCAGGGTCTGACGTCTGATGGAGCCGATGTTGATCGGAGGAGAGCAAGCACCGAGCACACATCCCGGTTGCTTTATCTTGTAACCCTAGTGTTGGATTATTATGTTGCTTTTATAGTGTGTTTGTATAGGAGATGTTGCACGAGGAAGCAGTTGCATGAACACGAGATGCTGCTCAGCAGCTGCACGTCATTGCATAAAGAATTCCGAATCTGATTATTTTTTTAGTGCGAGTTTCTATTGATATAGCAGAAAAAATAC
>NC_028456.1:28817245-28817699 GCF_000263155.2 Setaria italica | reverse complement strand
TAAGAAAAAATAATTAAACTCAATCGGTTGGATGGGAACGTCAATACGATAGATGTTCATGCAGCGTGCGGCCCGTTAGCCCGGCACGGAGCCTTTTTTGCCGGAACGTAGCCCAGCCAGGCAGGAAGTTATTTGGTCCCGTGCTAGCCTGGCCTGGTAGGTGGTCCCGGGCGTGAGGTGCAACCCCGGCACGATGGGCGGCCCAGCATAGCACGATTTTAGGGTGGCAGCCCGAAATGGCCCGTTAACCATTCAACCTTATCCACACCAATACACCATCTCACCCACGGTCTACTCCCTGCCAAGCTCCCTGCCATCCTCCCCTTCCGCTCAAACACCCCGTCCGCTCCCCTTCCTCTCCAACCTCCGCCTCCCTTCTGGCCTCCGGCGGCTGCCTCCCCGACCATGTCGCCCCCTACCCCCACCGGTGGCGGCACGGGGGGCCGATTGCAGA